>NC_069500.1:980320911-980465911 GCF_027579735.1 Bombina bombina | reverse complement strand
ATTCACAAATATACAATTCTGACATTCAAAAACAAAACAAAAACAAATCAGTGACCAATATAGCCCCCTTTCTTTGCAAGGACACTCAAAAGCCTGCCATCCATGGATTCTGTCAGTGTTTTGATCTGTTCACCATCAACATTGCGTGCAGCAGCAACCACAGCCTCCCAGACACTGTTCAGAGAGGTGTACTGTTTTCCCTCCTTGTAAATCTCACATTTGAGGATGGACCACAGGTTCTCAATGGGGTTCAGATCAGGTGAACAAGGAGGCCATGTCATTAGATTTTCTTCTTTTATACCCTTTCTTGCCAGCCACGCTGTGGAGTACTTGGACGCGTGTGATGGAGCATTGTCCTGCATGAAAATCATGTTTTTCTTGAAGGATGCAGACTTCTTCCTGTACCACTGCTTGAAGAAGGTGTCTTCCAGAAACTGGCAGTAGGACTGGGAGTTGAGCTTGACTCCATCCTCAACCCGAAAAGGCCCCACAAGCTCATCTTTGATGATACCAGCCCAAACCAGTACTCCACCCCCACCTTGCTGGCGTCTGAGTCGGACTGGAGCTCTCTGCCCTTTACCAATCCAGCCACGGGCCCATCCATCTGGCCCATCAAGACTCACTCTCATTTCATCAGTCCATAAAACCTTAGAAAATTCAGTCTTGAGATATTTCTTGGCCCAGTCTTGACGTTTCAGCTTGTGTGTCTTGTTCAGTGGTGGTCGTCTTTCAGCCTTTCTTACCTTGGCCATGTCTCTGAGTATTGCACACCTTGTGCTTTTGGGCACTCCAGTGATGTTGCAGCTCTGAAATATGGCCAAACTGGTGGCAAGTGGCATCTTGGCAGCTGCACGCTTGACTTTTCTCAGTTCATGGGCAGTTATTTTGCGCCTTGGTTTTTCCACACGCTTCTTGCGACCCTGTTGACTATTTTGAATGAAACGCTTGATTGTTCGATGATCACGCTTCAGAAGCTTTGCAATTTTAAGAGTGCTGCATCCCTCTGTAAGATATCTCACTATTTTTGACTTTTCTGAGCCTGTCAAGTCCTTCTTTTGACCCATTTTGCCAAAGGAAAGGAAGTTGCCTAATAATTATGCACACCTGATATAGGGTGTTGATGTCATTAGACCACACCCCTTCTCATTACAGAGATGCACATCACCTAATATGCTTAATTGGTAGTAGGCTTTCGAGCCTATACAGCTTGGAGTAAGACAACATGCATAAAGAGGATGATGTGGTCAAAATACTCATTTGCCTAATAATTCTGCACTCCCTGTACACCATGAGAATGAAATTTAAAAATTAAATATATGTGAATATTTAAGAGAAATACATGCTCTATTTGATTTTTTGAAAATGAAAATAAAAATTTTTTATAAACATATTATGTCTCTTTAATTTTTCAAAGTAGCGTCTATTATATATAAAAAATAACGCATTTCACCATTAGTTAAATATAGCAGGGGAAAAAGTAACTTTCAATACGAGATTCGCATTTCTGAAAAGTCAAATATAATTTCACACACTCTAGATTATGAGTTGAGCATTATGACTCAAATAGCAGCATCATAACAGGGCCATAATGCATAATTTTCCCTAACGCAGCCATTACGAGTCTTGTCGGTATAGGTGTACTGCAAGCCTTTTAGCCTGTAATGCAACATCAGTCTTAAAAATTACATTTTTCATGGGATTCCCATAGCACTGGTATTACGAGTTTTGCGTTCTGGCTAAAAAAACAGCGTTACAGCCTAAAACGACACTATCTGTACCGCCATCTAAAGTCAGTAGTTATGAGTATTACGCTACAAATCAGTAACATAAAACTCATAACTAAACTGTTACAAAGTACACTAACACCCATAAACTACCTATTAAACCCTAAACCGAGGCCCTCCCACATCGCAAATACTATATTAAGCTTATTAACAACTAATCTGACGCTCTCTACATTGCCGCCACTAAATTTTTTTATTAATCCCTATTCTGCCACTTCCCGACATTGTCACCACTATAATACATTTATTAACCCCTAAATTGCCGCCCTCCCACATAGCAAACACTATTTAAATATAATTAACCCCTAATCTGCTGTCTGCCCACATCGCCCTCTCTATACTAAATTTATTAAGCCCTACACCGCCGCCACTATAATAGACCTATTAACCCCTAAACCACAAGACCCCCACAACAAAATATACTAAATAAACCTATTAACCCCTAAACCGAAAGACCCCCACATCACAATAAACTGAATTAAACTAGTAATCCCTAAACCTAACGTCCCCCTAATTTTACATTAAAATTACAATTTCCCTATCTTAAATTAAATTAAAACTTACCTGTCAAATTAAAAAAAACTAAGGCCTAGATTTAGAGTTTTGTTGGTAAAGACCGGCGTAGCTAACGCTGCTTTTTTTTCCTACCGCTGCTTCCAAACAACACTGGTATTTAGAGTTGTCTGAAGGGCTGCGTTAGGCTCCAAAAAGGGTGCGTTGAGCCAAATTTACCGCCACTTCAACCCTCAATACCAGCGTTGCTTATGGTAGAGGTAAGCTGTCAAAACGTGCTCGTGCACGATTCCCCCATAGGAAACAATGGGGCAGTTTGGGATGAAAAAAAACCTAACACCTGCAAAAAAGCAGCGTTAAGCTCCCAATGCAGCCCCATTGTTTCCTATGGGGAAACAGTTTCTAAGTCTGCACCTAACACCCTAACATGTAGCCCGAGTCTAAACACCCCTAACCTTACACTTATTAACCCCTAGTCTGCTGCCCCCGCTATCACTGACACCTGCATTTTATTATTAACCCCTAATCTTCCGCTCCGGACACCGCTGCCACCTACATTATCCCTATGAACCCTTAATCTGCTACCCCCAACATTGCCGTCACCTATATTATATTTATTAACCCCTAATCTGCACCCCCCAACATCGCCGCTACTTTACCTAAACTTATTAACCCCTAATCTGCCGACCGGACCTCACTGCCACTATAATAAATGTATTAACCCCTAAACCGCCACACTCCCGCCTCGCAAATACTAGAATAAATAGTATTAACCCCTAATCTGCCCTCCCTAACATTGCCGCCACCTAACTTCAAGTATTAACCCCTAATCTGCCGACCGGACCTCGCCGCTACTATAATAAATGTATTAACCCCTAAAGCTAAGTCTAACCCTAACCCTAACACCCCCCCTAAATTAAATATAATTTTAATCTAACGAAATAAATTAAATCTTATTAACTAAAGTATTCCTATTCTGCCCGGATAGGTCCGGATGTCCTCTTCTGCCCGGATAGGATGAAGACTTCTGCCGGTCTGGATGTCCTCTTCTGCCCCATCGGATGAAGACTTCGGCCCAGCTGGGTGAAGACGACTCAAGGTAGGGAGATCTTCAGGGGGGTAGTGTTAGGTTTATTTAAGGGGGGTTTGGGTTAGAGTAGGGTTATGTGGGTTTTAATGTTGGGGGGTTGTGTTTTTTTTTTACAGGCCAAAGAGCTGATTACTTTGGGGCATGCCCCGCAAAAAGCCCTTTTAAGGGCTGGTAAAAAAGCTGATTACTTTTTAGTTTAGAATAGGGTAGGGACCTTTATTATTTTGGGGGGCTTTTTCATTTTATTAGGGGGCTTAGAGTAGGTGTAATTAGCCTAATATTCTTGTAATCTTTTTTATTTTTTGTAATTTTTTTTTTTTATTTTTTTTTGTAATTCAGTTTAGTTTATTTAATTGTATGTAATTGTAGGCAATTTATTTAATTAATTTATTGATAGTGTAGTGTTAGGTTTAATTGTAACTTAGATTAGGATTTGTTTCTACAGGTAATTTGTAATTATTTTAACTAGGAAGCTATTAAATAGTAAATAACTATTTAATAGCTATTGTACCTAGTTAAAATAAATACAAAGTTGCCTGTAAAAAAAACTTAGCTTTAGGGGTTAATACATTTATTATAGTAGTGGCAAGGTCCGGTCGGCAGATTAGGGGTTAATATTTGAAGTTAGCTGGGGGTGATGTTAGGGAGGGCAGATTAGGGGTTAATACTATTTATTCTAGTGTTTGCTAGGCGGGAGTGCGGCGGTTTAGGGGTTAATACATTTATTATAGTGGCGGCGAGGTCCGGTCGTCAGATTAGGGGTTAATAAGTGTAGGTAAGGTAGTGGCGACATTGGGGGGGCAGATTAGGGGTTAATAAATATTATGTAGGTGTCGGCGATGTTAGGGGCAGCAGATTAGGGGTTCATAGGGATAATGTAGGTGGCGGAGATGTGCGGTCGGCAGATTAGGGCTTAAAAATATTTATTATAGTGGCGGCGATGTGGGGGGACCTCGGTTTAGGGGTACATAGGTAGTTTATGGGTGTTAGTGTACTTTAGAGCACTGTAGTAAAGAGCTTTATATACCGGCGTTAGCCCAGAAAGCTCTTAACTACAGCCTTTCCATGGGCGTTAGGAGTCTTGTCGGTAGAGGGTGTACCGCTCACTTCAGCCAAGACTCTAAATACCAGCGTTAGGAAGATCCCATTGAAAAGATAGGATACGCAATTGGCGTAAGGGGATCTGCGCTATGGAAAAGTTGCGGCTTGAAATTGAGCGTTAAAACCTTTCCTGCCTGACTCTAAATACCAGCGGGCAGCCAAAAGCAGTGTTAGGACCCCTTAACGCTGCTTTTGACGGCTAACGCAGAACTCTAAATCTAGGCACATAAGTTTAAACTAAAATTAAACTAACAACCAATTAAATAAAATTAACTACATATTTAAAAAAATCTTAACACTACTACGATCTAAATACAAAAAATAACAAACACTAAATTACGAAAAATAACAAACGAAATTATCAAAAATAAAAAAGAATTACACCTAATCTTATAGCCCTATCAAAATAAAAAAGCCCACCCAAAATAAAAAAGCCTACAATAAACTACCAATAGCCCTTAAAAGGGCCTTTTGTGGGGCATTGCCCCAAAGATATTAGCTCTTTTCCCTGAAAAAAATACAAAGACCCCCAACAGTAAAACCCACCACCCAACCAACCCCCCAAAACAAAAAAAAACTAACTGTAAAAAAAACCTAAGCTACCCATTGCCCTGAAAAGGGCATTTGGATGGGCATTGCGCTTAAAAGGGTATTTAGCACATTTACATGCCCAAACCCTAAACTAAAAATAAAACCCACCCAAAAAACCCTTAAACAAACCTAACACTAACTCCCGAAGATCCCCTTACAGTTTTTGAAGTCCCACTTGAACGATCTTCATCCAAGCGGCAAGAACTCTCTTTAATCTTCATCCCGGCGGCAAAGTCCTCATTCAAGCAGTGAGAAGTCTTCATCCAGGCGGCCTCTTCAATCTTCATCCAGGCAGCATCTTCTATCCTGATCCTGGTGGCACGGAGCAGGTCCATCCTGAAGACATCCAGCACGGAGCATCCTTTTCATACGGTCGCCACCGTACACTGAATCTTCAGTGTAAGGCACGTGATTCAAGATGGCATCCCTAGCATTCCTATTGGCTGAAAAATTTGAATCAGCCAATAGAATGAGAGCTGCTAAAATCATATTGGCTGTTCAAATCAGATTTAAGCAGATTTAAGCAGCTCTCATTCTATTGGCTGATGAATGTGCATTGTTGGGTTTGTAAATAAATTAAAAATGAAGCACCGTCAATACTTGACAATAAGTCACAATATTTATTTAAGAATAAATGAATTTCATACAATATTAACATTCTGGATTCTAAAAAATTATCACTAGAGTTAAAAATACAATGATGCAACGGGACGAAATGCGTAGAATCAGCTGTTACCATTAGGAACTTTTCTTACCCGGTGAGGCTTCCATAGATCCTCAAGTGCACTGAGGTTTCTATAGGCCAGAGCCGAGGGTGTGTTTGTGGTGGAAGTTTAAGCAGACTAGCGGGCTTAGTGTACGGTATAGGTGTCATAGCAGTGAGTTACCATTCTTGCTATCACCAATGAGTGCTGTATAACGAACACCTTCTCCTGTTCATCCTATCCGCACCGGGCCTTGGGCGCACAACAACATGCTTTGGATTATATGCTTCGGACTTCATCATTTGTTGTTTGATGTGCCTATGAATCTTGTTTTATCTTGTGCGTACAATATAGCGAGTGAGGCTATAAGAAAACTTTAAATCTACACCTGAATTGTTCTTTGTGCTTCAATCCTCTTCTAATTTTTTTAGACATCTGTTTGTTTGGGGATACCAGAATCGCCCGTATAAGAGGAGCAGCAGAACTGTTTTATTAAAGGATTTATGAATTCATGACATTTCTATTTATTTTATATGTTTAATAACGTCACTAGGAGGAATATCATTAGGAGGACTTATTATTGGGGCTCTTATGATTTGGTTATTTTCCAACTACATTATTTAAAGCATTTGGTTGTTAGATACATTTTACTATTTAAAGTGTATTTTAATATGCATTTATTTTAAATATTGTGTATAAGCATGTCAGGGTGCCAGGAATCAGACTGAGACGAGAAGTGCAAAAATAATCAGAGACTATTGGTCTACCTGGAGGATGCTCAATATCCTTATGTACTTTTGGTACATGGTAAAAAATGGGTGTGATGGGATTTTGTGGAATGAGAGTGTCAAAATCACTAGTGGTAAAAATACCTAATGTGATGCCCTCATGAACCAACTGTGCTAATTCCCTTTTGAACCTATAAATAGGATTAGAGAATAATTTCTGATAAACATTTCCATTGTCAAGCTGTCTAAGGGCCTCTTGAAAATAATAGCTTTTATCCCTGACAACAATGCTGCCGCCCTTGTCCGAATTTTTGATAACAATATCATGATTCTTTTCCAAGGACTTAAAAGCCATACGTTCCTTATATGTAAGATTAGGAGCGAAAGCATTGTTGCCAATCTCAGCTTCCAAAGTCAGGATGTCATCCTGAACAGCCTTTTGAAAGGCATTCAGGATGGTGCCCCTGTGTTTGACAGGATAAAAATCAGATTTAGTTTTTTTAGGTTTTTGTAACCATTTAGAAGGATGATCAGATGTCTCACTATGTAATTCACTGAGAGTAGCCAATTTACAGGCATCTGAAAAAGGAAGATAAGAAAAAACTTTGGTGTCTATATTGTTGGCTAGATCAGCACCAGCTGGATGATCAGGTTCATCATGTATTTCAGGAGTCAAAGAAAAAAATATTTTTAAAGTTAATTTCCTGATGAACTTATTAACATCCAGCAGCGTGCTGAAACTAGAGAACTTGTTAGCAGGTGCAAAACTCAGGTGCTTAGATAGGACCGATTTTTCAGAATCATTTAATACATATTTAGAAATATTAATTATGCTAAAGTTCTCTGATGGAGTGCTAGTATATGTGTTTAATGTCCTTTTTTCTTCTTCTTGGTTTTTTCTTTTCCTCTTTTTTCTCCACTTTCTTCTTCCTCTTTTTCTAATAGTGTTGTCTTGCGAGTTTTTGGCCGTACCACTGGCGGACATTCCTCCGACTCCTCCCCCGATGTATCCTGTAAAAAAGAAGAAGAGGACCAATAAGAAGAGGGAGAGGAAAGGGGAGAAGTAGAGGAGAGGGAAGATACAGAGTTTGAAGACATGAAACTTTCAGGATCAGTGGACTCTCCCTCTGACGTGTTAAATGCCACTTTTCTTTTGTTCTTTTTCAATATTGATTTTGGTGTATTTTCAACATTTTTAGGAGCTTGTTGGCCCTGTGGCTTTCCAGAGTTCTTTTGATATTTATTCCTGTTCCTGTTATCTCGCCGCTGGCGGCGTACAGCAGCCCGATTGTAGACCCTGTCTTGGTCATAATCTTCTTGATCTCTTGTGAATTTTTTGCCTTTAATTGTAGCTTGCTCACCATCTACTTTAGCAATAAATTCATCCATCTTAGATTTCTGTGTGGAATAACTTGGGTAGCTTTCAAATTGTTTCAATTCTTCCAGCTTGATTACAATATCAGATTTTAATTTTGCTCTTTTTTTTCCGTTCACTCTAATAAGAATATTTAGCAGTTTGATAGAGCAATCAGTTAGTGCAGTATTCCAGAAGCTATAATATCCCACATTAGCTTTAGATCAGTTGCTAGGAGTTGTTGTAGGGTTTTAAAAAGGTTTCTAATATCATTTTGATCTCCACTGCATTCTTCCCTTGAAAATACTTTATCAAAAAAAGCCTTTCTCCCATTGTAATCAAAAATATCACAAATAGCCATAGTATTAGTATCACAAGTATTGTTGGTGGATACTTCATTCAATGCATCAGAATCAATGCCTGCCATGTTAGGGAATACCACTAACCAGAGTACAAATAACTAGTAGCAGAGTAAAGTGTGCACATTAAAAATAGCACTCATGTGTTGTATAACCACCAACATATGTGAGGACATGTAAAAAGTCTCATGAATGTCAGTCCCAAAACAGACACTTCACAATTTCACAAAAGACACCTTCCACAATGCAGCTTCATATGTACAATATTTTTGTCAAATGCAGTAATAACAAAGCTTAGCACTCACTGGAGATGTATATCACAGCCAGATGCAACATCAATGTGGAAGCATTTGCAAGTCCTGCTGCTGTCAGTGCTCAAAAGACGCTGTGGACGCTTGGTGCCGGATCCAGAAGCGGAGGAATCCAAATACAGGCAAAAGAGTAGGGGTGTTCGGAACACGTTCAAAACCATCGGTCCGTGCAAACAAGGTAAACACCGGATTTTAAAGTTGCTCTGCTACTATGGGTACTTGGAGTGCCGTAGCTGAAGGCTGATCAGGCCATAATAGAACACGAAGGACAAATGAAAGCAGGCACTACAGGGTTAGTTGAAGTAATAAAACATACCTTTATTGTAACTTTTTAAAACACAGGAGTGTATCCCAAACAGAGGGCAGGCAGAGAAAAGCACAGTCTGATGCGTTTCGTGCCCCCTAGTGGCGCTTTTTCAAAGACTGATGTGTAAAGACAAAGACAGGTAATAACCCTGTAGTGCCTGCTTCTATTTGTCCTCCATAATTAAAGGTATATTACACAAAGATTTGATGATCATGATTATGATGGAGCATTCAATTTGAAAAAAACCTTATAAAGTATTCCTCTAATTACATATATTTATTTTAGTAGTTTAATATTAAAATCTCAAAGCTTCTTAGTCTTCACTTTTTTGCTTGAGAACATGGATAGCACATGGTTATTTTTGTATAAATTTAGACAACACTCATCAAGCGATAGACACATGATAAGCATTAAATGTTCCGTGTACTATGCTTTTGTTCCTGATTTAAAAAATACAGATAAGTACATTTAAATATACATCCAAGAAAACTATATATTTACCTAAAATTGCATGCTCCATCTAAATAAAGAAAATAAAGAAAATCCTTATTTTTGTTCAGTATCTCTTTAATGCAACATTGATGTGTTTACTTGATCACCAGTAACATATGTTTGCAACAGTAGATTTTAATGGGTACATAACATATTATGTTTTACAGATATGAATATTATATATGTGACGGAGGAGAATGTGGTTCCCTTGGTATCTGATTGTACGTCAAATATGTATATATATATATATATATATATAAACATGTATATAACGTGTATTTTGTAGAAATCATATTGTTGGATAAAAATAAAGTCTACACCTTTATGCTGTTAAAAAATATTATCACATAAAATTTCAAATACACTACTGCTCCCCTTTCTATATCATGCAGCAGGAACATAGAAATTAAGAATTCGTTTTTTATTTAGGTAGAAATTGCCATGAATGACATCATGATGTCACATGCATATTACATCCAATCCCACAGTAATCATCTTATAATTGTACAGACTGTCATTGCAATTCATCTGAGTGCCTAGATGCAGACCATCTTGTTATGTCATCAGTGTTCTGAGCTTCTCAGCCACTTCTAAGTATACATAAAACATAATCATGTAGAAATTCCTTGATTTCATTTCATGATGCATGATCTGTAAAGGGTGCACAATTATGTTTGCATATTCATCTAAGCTTTGATTTTAACATGATTTATGTGTAGACTGTCCATTTCACTAGGACAAACATTAATATTTATCTAACCTAAAATGTTCAAGTCTGAATGTGTCTTAATCCTAATGTAAAAGATGTATTCAAAAACATACTATGAAATGTAATGTCAGATAGCATTCTATTCTTAATAGTTAATAGGAAAGGTACTGTCTACTGTGTAAATGTTTAGAATAGTAATTGATTGAACCATCAAGGTTAAAAAAAAAAAAATAACATTACCAAGGCAATCATCTTAATATTTTTTGTCATCAGTGATTACCTTGTTTCGAAGTCTATGTGGAGTGTCCATTTATATTTGCTCATATGACACACTTCCATATTATCCAATTAGTGGACTCTCATAAGTCAATCCACGGGCATGTGTCTAAAAGTAATCTATGTTGTTCACATTTAATAATGCACTCTAGCTGTGATCCAATGAGTACATCACATAAGAGACGGACCTCTATAGCTTTTCAATATCAAATGCATACATGTGTACTGATATATATTATCAAAAAGAGAAATGTAATATTGTAAAATCATAAAGATTAACTCATAATGTAGACTTTGCAATATATGCGTTCAAACATTCAAGAATAAGTACCAGTGAGCAAACATTAGAGTTTCAAGGATCAATTTCAGAAGATTCGAGATTAAACAGGCTTCAAATCAATTAAGACATTTAAACATATTCATTATTGTGACTTTGTCTAATTTGTGAGCAAAATAAATAATTAGATTTTTCAAATGATGATAAATATTAATTTGAAATGTAAATAATATATTTTTATATAATATATGTATTGAAACAATTGTATAATATATTTCAGATGGACAATCCAATTCTGGGCATCACCCTGCTACACCTTCCATACCTCCCCCGCCTCCCCTGCTCCCCATGCCCCCCCCCTCACTGTTCTTACCGTCATTCCTGTTCTGCCCCTTCCCAACCTCCCCCCTCAACGCTCTCCCCATTATTTCCGTCAATCCCATCATGGCCCTTCCAAAGCTGTCCTACCTGCCCTTCACTGCTTTCCCCGTCTCTACCATCCTGCTCCTGTCCGACCTGCCCAGGCCCCACCTTCCCCACCTGGGCATGCCCCAACTGTCTAGACCCCACCTTCCCCACCTGACCAGGCCCCACATTCCCCACCTGTGCGTGCTCCACCTTGCCCTGTCCAACCTCCCCACCAACCCTTTTTCCCTGATCCTCACCTTCCTCGGCCTGGGTATCCTGTTCTCCTTCCGAGCCACAGATGTAAGTATCATTATAAATCAACATTAGACTATACATTCCTAAAGGGACATTATACTGACCTAATTATACCTAAATTTATTTTCAATCGAAAACTTTGATTATAAAACTTTTATTTCTGATATTACTGTAAATGTTTCATATTTACATTCTTTTAAATTATCATCAACATTTTTTTTTAAAAAATGATATTGTCTAGATTTTGTATATCAATTATGTAAATATGCATTTTGTTTTCTTTTTATTTAATCCCAACCCCTTTTCCTGTATGTCATAAACTAAAGAAATAATGATTTGTCTATAGAGTTGTTATTTTATTTTATATCTAAATGGGAAGATAATGTGTAATACTTCTTCTATATAGTATATTTTATTCTAATCATGATTTTTATTTACATAAGTACAATGTCCCTTTTCTATATTTTAATTCTGTTCTGTCATTTATATTAATTTTAATTTAATTCTTTTTGTTTAGGTTGTGATTCATCATGGTTGACACTAGAGGCTCTAGCGAGATTGGAGGGAACCATGCTGAGTTGCCATCAGCGGCTGGGTACGATGCAGGTTTCCATGGTTCTGCAGCTATGGCTTAATCGCCTTATGCTAATGCACATAAGCCGTTTGGAGGCAAGGCTGCAAGCTGCAGAATCTCAGGCTGAGGACTGTGAGGAGGATGCCCCAGAGAGTGGAAAATCCAGAGATGCCCTAAGGGAGCATGAGTAACTCCTCCGTCAATTATGTTGGCCTTTGTTTTCCCTTGTCAAATCCATGAAAGGACTGTGATGCACTATGTAACCTTGTCAGATGGTTCAGATGGCTCCAAAGGGGCCGTGTTGGCCTTTGTTTGCCCTTGTCAACTCCCTCCAAGGACTGTGATGCACTATGTCACCTTGTCAGATGGTTCCAAAGGGTCTGTGTTGGCCTTTGTTTGCCTTTGTCAACTCCCTCCAAGGACTGTGATGCACTAGGTCACCTTGTCAGATAACTCCAAAGGGGCTGTGTTGGCCTTTGTTTGCCCTTGTCAACTCCCTCCAAGGACTGTGATGCACTATGTCACCTTGTCAGATGGCTCCAAAGGGGCTGTTTTGGCCTTTGTTTGCCCTGGTCAACTCCCTGAAAGTACTGTGATGCACTATGTCACTTTATCAGATGACTCCAAAGAGGCTGTGTTGGCCTTTGTTTGCCCATGTCAACTCCCTCCAAGGACTGTGAGGCACTATGTCACCTTGTCAGATGGCTCCAAAGGGGCTGTGTTAGCCTTTGTTTTCTCTTGTCAACTCCCTCCAAGGACTGTGAGGCACTATGTCACCTTGTCAGATGGCTCCAAAGGGGCTGTGTTAGCCTTTGTTTTCTCTTGTCAACTACCTCCAAGGACTGTGATGTACTATGTCACCTTGTCAGATGACTCCAAAGAGGCTGTGTTGGCCTTTGTTTGCCCTTGTCAACTCCCTCCAGTGACTGTGATGCACTATGCCATCTTTTCAGATGGAATGTGTTATCATTCAGACTTATTTGTCCTTTTATATTATTTGTTTTATTACCTTAATAAATCATATTTATCATAATAAAAATAATCTTTTAATTAAAATGTTATATCTATTATTTATTTATTAATGTTATTTCTAATAAAAGTGATTTTATGTTGATAATTCTTAAGTAATGCTGACAACAGTTATTTCTTTATGGATATGCATTTATAAGGTACTTTTTAATATCTAATTTTGTTTTACTCAACATACACATATAATATACTAAAAACAGACTATAATCTGAATGTTGACAGCACATATATTCCAATTTGCATGAAATCTTTTTTTAGTAGTAGAACATAAAAAATCACTGTGAGTAATGCACACATATTTTAGATGATTAATCTCTTTCTATGATGTTTTATTATATTTAATTATCAAACAATATATTGCTATAGGTAACTTATAATGTATAAACAATACACATTTTTGTGATGTATATGGTAGCATTATTTCTATGTTAAACCTTGATGCTTCATAAATATTTCCTAATCTTACTATTCTAATGAAATATATATTTATTAACAACAACGGATTATATTTCACATATCACATTATTATTTTATCTAGCGTTACATTATGTGAAGATGTGCATTACAAAGAACAAACATGCTTGCTATTTAACAATATAACACATGCTAGTTTTTGAAATAGAAATACAATTGTTATTGACATTCAAAGGAGTAAATTTCGTAATTTGATTAGATTGCGTTGTTCTGCGATATCGGATGCGCCATGTTGCATAAGACATCACATGCAAAGGTGTCAGTTCCATAATTTGATTGGATCACGTTGTTCTGCAATATCAGATGCACCATGTTGCATAAGATGTCCCATGCAAAGATGTAAATTCTGTAATTTGATTGGATCACGTTGTTCCGCGATATTGGATGCGCCATATTGGCGAATGAGAACACAAATTTAAAACCATGATTTTCTGAGTTTATAGATTGTGTCAATCTTTTACATTGTTGAAACATAGATGATAAAAGCTCAAAAATATTTCAACTGATGGATGTCTCGTGGAAGAAACTAATGAAGTCAATGTATTGTTGATCCTGAATATATTTTGAGGCAAGTGATAATCCATGAATGTTCTGCAATGAATAAACTCCATCTTGTTTAATATGTTTGTCAACAATATTTTCTCATTAACAAATAATTTATGTGTTGTTTTTAATTGTATACATTGTCATTTCCAAAACATGAGCATTTGTATTTGAAGTCATTTTTCTATATGCGTTCACCTACTGTATATAATATGATATATAAAGGATATTTCAATTGTGTAACATATAATAAATCATGTATACTTTTAAGAGATATTATATCCTAATATTTATTATTTATTTAAATGTTCAATATTGTGTCAAGTATTGATTCAACATTGTTGTTATCCAAATAATATAGCACTGTGAGCATGAAATTCAAATGTAACTCATAAAGGGACATGAAACCCTAAATGTATCTTTTATTAGTTATGTAGAAAATACAGTTTTAAACAACTTTCCAATTTACTTCTATTATCAGATTTGGTTCATTCTCTTGGTATAATGTGTTGAAGGAGCATCAATACACTACTGGTTTCTAAGTGAACACATGGGTGAGTGTGACAATGACAATCAGTATATATATGCAGCTACCAATCAGCAGATAGAAGCTAGGTTCTTTGCTGCTCCTGAGATTTCCTAGATAAACTTTTTAGCAAAGGATAACAAGATAATGAAGCAAATAAAATAATATAAGTAAATGTGTATGTTAATTAAAATGTTATGCTTTGTCAGAATCATGAAACAGAATTTTCTGCTCCTTTAAATGAAATAGATTTTCAAAATAAGTAAAACACCTTAAGCTAGCTTTTCAAAAATACACTTTGTTTTAGGTATTCAATGTTGTCAACACATGGCATACAGGCTTTTTAAAAAAATTAAATATTTGCTTTTTTTAACAAGTACATGTAGATATACAAATAAGCCATAAGGATTATTATATGTTAGCATATGTTCTTGTTTAAGATATGTTGTTTGCATCAGCACAGTGATATGCCATCATATATAATTGCTTATGGTCATTGGTTTGTATTAGGAGAACACGTTTGGACATCAAAAATCAATCTAATCAACAAGGACAGCATGTGATGATGTTGTCTCAACACACTCTGCAAACAATCTGCCTTCATGGACCAGGTCCCTTAGACGCCTATTAAATACAGAGTGTGCTCCACAAGTGTAATAAGTCAACATTATCACATAATTATCCTCTACACATTAACTCTAAATTAAAAACAATAATATATAAACATAAATACCTCTTCCTCCTTTTCTTCTTCCCATAACAGTGAGCCTCTGGAGTGGTCAAATGCCTCCTCAGATGTGACCTTATTGGAGATGCTTGGGGAAGAGAGGGAGGAGGAGTACTGTGAGTGATTGGGGGTTGACCAGGCAGAGTAGGAGATGGAGGAGGCACAGGAGATGATTGCCCAGGAGCTGATGGTCCAGGCTCTTCTGGTCTTCCCATTTCTGGTTATGGTCTGGTTGCCACCTCCTGGAGGACTTGAAATATGCTATTTAGAACATTTACAATATCAGGGTGTTCAATGCGTTGGCCATAAACTGTGTGTGTGCCTGTTGTGCCCTCCGGGAGTCCTGCATTTTCTGTAGGAAGACCCTCATGAGCTCCACCTCGGGCATTGTGGGGGGATGTTCTCATCAGAGGGAGCTGCTGCACGGGGGGCTGCTGCACAGGGGACTGCTGCATGGGTATCTTCAACAGGGGTATCCTCCTGTTCTCTCCGAGGTGGGGTGTTACCTTCGGCACCACTCTCATGACTGGGTGAAGGAGGAGCATGTTCCTGCTTTGTTTCCTCCTCAATGGCCTCAGAGTCTATATATTTTAAAATGAAAGAAATATGAGATATTAGCACAGTTCAAAATTCAGACAAGATACTAATGTGATAGCTTTTCTTCAAATCCAACTTTCTCAAGTTAATTCTGAATGCATTTTCGGAATAATGTTTAAAAAAGCATCATTGCGTTAGCCATATCCCTAATTGAGTGTAAATGAGATATAAGGTGGATGAAAAGAGATTAGTAAATGTCCTTATCAGAAGATGAGAAGTGCAGGTTCCCTCCTTTGACTAGGGCAACCTCAGAGATGTTGAGACACAGCATTTCCTCTCAGCGGCTATAGACGAATGTCTGCTCCGGCTCGCCACCAGTCCCGATATTCGCTTGCATCTCCCTCTACATTTTTTTCTTGAGCTCGCTTTTTCATTCCCGGTAGCAGTGCTGTATAGATTTAAGTCACTCCTAAACTCCCCCACTGCGTTGACAGTATCCCTGATCTCCAGCCACAACTTTTTCATCACTGAAGGGGCGGCCTTCTGTGCCTGCAGCCTCCTAGCCCTCTCCATATAGGCGATTATAAGGGCCCCCTTCTCCTGGCTGGTATACCTCTCCTCTCTCTGCCTAGGCTTCCCTTGTGATGTGAGCCTCTGTTCTCCGGACTGTATTGCACCCTCTCTGTGCTTCTGCCTTGTCCCACAGGGCCCAGTCACTTGTTCAATGTGGCTTTGCCCTCCCACCCTGACCTCTCCCCCTTCCTCTCCCCCTTCCTCTCTAATTCCTCTTCCCCTTCCTTTCCCCCTTCCTCTCCCTAATCTCCTGCCTCATCTCCTGCCTCATCTCATCCCTAATCTGCTGCCTAATCTCCTCCCTAATCGCGTCACTAATCTCTTCTCTACTCCTCCTTCCCGCCATACCTTTTCAGAAGGTGAAAATGCACAAATAAAAGGGGGTCAAAATGTTTACATAGGAAACTAATAGGACAGATATATCTGGAATGGCGGAGGGCGGACACACTTTAGGTAATTTATTTGTGGATCCATTGTGTCTATCAAGTCCACCGGGATATTTTGCTTTCTGTGCACAGGTCTATGTATTCTACGATTTTGGATATTTAATATTAGCTGTTTGGGCATTTTTAATGCTTGGTACGCTCTTGTCCTATTAGAATATAGCATCTTTTGATGGTGTGTTTTTCGGCTACCAATAGGAGTGGGACTTTCACAGTCTTTTGTTATGTTTATATTTTTTCTGTCAGTGGGAAGACTGAATCAATTGTGGTTATTTAATGTTTACCAGCATCTGCAGATATTGGTGTACAGGTCAAGAGATTTTACGGTTTTGGTATCTAGCCATATTTACATTTTAAATATTTGGGATATTTGACCTATTAGACTTTAGTATTTCTGTAGGTGTGGGTCCTGGTTTCCAATGGGAGCAGGAGTGTGACGGCCATCTTGAATTGAATTGTTACATTTGATTTTTTATGTTTACTTGTATCATTTAGGTGTTGTTCTTTTGATATAGGGACTCTAGAGACATAGTTCATTCACCAACCTTATTTGTTGCTGACACTTTACACATTATTATATTTAATTGTTCAGATGATTTACAAATGTTTTTGTACACGCTGTTTTTTGAATGGTAGACGGTAGTAGGAGGGCCTATCAGGCCTTTAAAAGTTTGGTTTGCATATTGTTTGTTTGTCAGAGAAAGGGGTTCTTTTGCCCCGAAACGTCACAATAAAGATCACTTTGGATTTACTGTTGACTGAAGAACAGAGAGAAATAGTTTTCATATATATATATATATATATATATATATAAAAAATAGAAGACAGCTCTTACTGGTCTTAAAGAAGCAAAAAGTAGCTTTAATTAAGTGATGTTTCGGGGACAGCTCCCCTTCATCAGACCAACCCTGATGAAGGGGAGCTGTCCCCAAAACATCACTTAATTAAAGCTACTTTTTGCTTCTTTAAGACCTGTGAGTGCTGTCTTCTATTACCTTTAATACACCTTTATACAGCACCCTGGCAACAATATATCTGTTCATGAGAGTGCACCTATCTCTGCAAGTATATATATATATATATATATATATATATATATATATATATATATAATGGAATAGGGAGAAGGGGAATAGGGAATATTCAAAATGGCGCAACACTCAAAAAATAAGATCTTGAATATGGGTGTCTAATTATAAGTGACTTTAAAAAACCCAGTTTGCTGGAATAAAACAACCGGTTAATATATGTGTCTAAGTCTCCAAATTAAAAAAAAAAATAATAATACTGTGGATGAGTAAAAGAAAAAGAAAAGAGATAACAGTGATTATTTAGTAACACTATTATAAGCTATTTTATAGTTGGATAACATATGGTATCTAAAAATGAATGTATACAATATACACAATTCACTGTGTTGGAATATAGTAAGCAATATAAATGTTCTGGCCACATAACTGGTATAGTTCCCACTGAAAAGTATATGACAGATTTGGTACACAAAGATATATATTAAAATGCAACCATCTGTTTCAGGAATAATCTAAATGTTGGCAGATGTGATTACGCTTGGTATTTTTAATATTATAATGACAACAGCCTAAGCGTACCATATGTGGTGATAAAAATAATGATAATAATAAAGCAATTTCAATATTGAATTTGGATCACAAATAATAACCCAATAAAGTGCAAATTATAAGTCCAATGTTGGTGGAAAACTTCAATAGCTGTAGGTAGATGCGAGTAATGCAAATGTTTAGGCAAATGAAACAATGTATCCACGTTCCACAACGAGCCCGTTGGGAGTATACTTACACTCCGTTACCTCAATCTAATGAGGTAAGTGCCGCGCAGTGTATAGGTAGTTCTCCCTCCTGGTATCTGTGGTGTAGTGGAGCATTGTCCTCTTATTCCAGAGATCTCTTAGGTGTTCTCTCTCGAATTTGGCTCAGTCATGTAAAAGAAAGGACATACAATAGTGCAACATTGTATGGAAATATCACACTTCTTTTATTTGTTTAACAATTGTGCGCTTACATCAAATAACCTCAATAATATGAGGTAATTAAAAGCATTGATAAAAAGGTTTTCTTTGTTCTTTGATTCCTGAACAAATATTCATAAAATCTGGTAAACTTCTATGTACAATATAGATGAAACATAAGGTAAAAAACAAGGAATCTGACGCGTTTCGAAGGGATATAAAACTTTTGTGCCCTTCTTCCTCAGAGGTGATATATTGCTTACTATATTCCAACACAGTGAATTGTGTATATTGTATACATTCATTTTTAGATACCATATGTTATCCAACTATAAAATAGCTTATAATAGTGTTACTAAATAATCACTGTTATCTCTTTTCTTTTTCTTTTACTCATCCACAGTATTATTTTTTTTTTTTTAATTTGGAGACTTAGACACATATATTAACCGGTTGTTTTATTCCAGCAAACTGGGTTTTTTAAAGTCACTTATAATTAGACACCCATATTCAAGATCTTATTTTTTGAGTGTTGCGCCATTTTGAATATTCCCTATTCCCCTTCTCCCTATTCCATTATACATTTTATTCTATCAGGTTCACTGTCCCTGGGGGCACAGTTTTCTCTAGATAGATATTCATAGGCAGCAAATCTAACACTATAGACACATCAGAATATATATTTTTAGGGTGTTCTTACAGCGCCACACCTACATCCATCTTTTCTGCTCATATATATATATATATATATATATATATATATATATATATATATATGAAAACAATGTCTGATTCAAAGCATTATTTTAAAAGTTAAAGTATCACTCTCCCTGTTCCTTTAATATTGACGTGAATACTGTAAAATAATCTTGTAGCAAATAAATAACCTACGGCTAGATTTAGAGTTCTGCGGCCAAAGGGGTGTGTTAGGTACGCATGCTTTTTTTTCCCCGCACCTTTTAAATACCGCTGGTATTTAGAGTTCACAGAAGGGCTGCGTTAGGCTCCAAAAAAGGGAGCGTAGGGCATATTTACCGCCACTTCAACTCTCGATACCAGCGGTGCTTACGGACGCGGCCAGCTTCAGAAACATGCTCGTGCACGATTCCCCCATAGGAAACAATGGGACAGTTTGAGCTGAAAAAAAAACTAACACCTGCAAAAAAGCAGCGTTCAGCTCCTAACGCAGCCCCATTGTTTCCTATGGGGAAACACTTCCTAAGTCTGCACCTTACACCCTAACATGTACCCCGAGTCTAAACACCCCTAACCTTACACTTATTAACCCCTAATCTGCCACCCCCACTATCGCTGACCCCTGCATATTATTATTAACCCCTAATCTGCCGCTCCGTACACCGCCGCAACCTACATTATCCCTATGTACCCCTAATCTGCTGCCCCTAACACCGCCGACCCCTATATTATATTTATTAACACCTAATATGCCGCCCCCGCTATCGCTGACCCCTGCATATTATTATTAACCCCTAATCTGCCGCTCCGTACACCGCCGCAACCTACGTTATCCCTATGTACCCCTAATCTGCTGCCCCTAACACCGCCGACCAATATATTATATTTATTAACCCCTAATCTGCCGCCCCCAACGTCGCCTCCACCTAGCTACACTTATTAACCCCTAATCTGCCGACCGGACCACACCGCTACTGTAATAAATGTATTAACCCCTAAAGTCTAACCCTAACCCTAACACCCCCCTAACTTAAATATAATTTAAATCTAACAAAATAAATTAACTATTATTAAATAAATTACACTATCAATAAATTAATTAAATACAATACCTACAAATAAATACAATGAAATAAACTGTCTAAAGTTCAAAAAATAAAAAAGAACTAAGTTACAAAAAATAAAAAATATTTACAAACATTAGAAAAATATTACAACAATTTTAAACTAATTACACCTACTCTAAGCCCCCTAATAAAATAACAAAGACCCCCAAAATAAAAAATGCCCTACCCCATTCTAAAATTAAAATAGAAAAGCTCTTTTACCTTACCAGCCCTTACAAGGGCCCTTTGCGGGGCATGCCCCAAAGAATTCAGCTCTTTTGCCTGTAAAAAAAAACATACAATACCCCCCCCAACATTACAACCCACCACCCACATACCCCTAATCTAACCCAAACCCCCTTTAAATAAACCTAACACTAAGCCCCTGAAGATCTCCCTACCTTGTCTTCACCACACCGGGTCCCGATCTGTCCAGAAGAGCCTCCGAAATCTTCATCCAAGCTCTACATTTTTCTTATAAACTTTTCAAACTTCCACAAGCAAAACATTTTTTCTTCTGTAGCTACTCTATATAGCTCATGTGGCAAGGTCCTGCGGAAGTGCAACTCTCAGTTATTTCTTTAACACACACAAATCTCAAAGGTGTTAACAACCAAACATTTCAAAGCAATCCCTTTTTTTTACATATCCAGTATTCTAACCATGACAATAAGTGAGGCAAATGCATGAAAAATGTTTTAAATAACAAAGGCATTAATAGATAGGAGAACATTATGAGTACCCTAAACTCTTGATATTTTATTTGAGGGCACCTTTGTTAGCACCACAATATCTAAAATATATCCTTTGTATAAACAATAAAATAGTTATAGTTCACACAATTTAGCCCCACTCCCCTGTATAGATACATTGCTTCAAAAACAATATAAGCTAATTAAAATTCCTCCAGTAGAGAATGGACAGAAACAAGTCAATATCCACTCCAGAAGCATTTGAGAACTTCTTATGGATAGCTATGGATTGCTATGAGTTACATATGCTGTGAGGAGTAACATGAATAGTGGTCATGTTTCTTCCTGTACACCCTGCAACCTGAGTAACTCATAACTGTCTAGGAAACATGGCTGTACCACTTAGGATTTTATGATGGATGTTGCTACCTTCTGTCCATTAAATAATAAATAACATTACTTTTTTGACTAAAATTTTATTTATTTGATAACATACACACTATGCACACACAAATGCATATAGAAAATGTACACATTGTATTAAAAGTTGTTTCTTTCAATTGTTCCATACTTTAAAAACCAGTAGATAACTAAGACCAGCAATTATAGGGTGATTTTTGTTGAGTGTATTTTTTTCAGGACATGACATATATTTTTATATATTAACTTGCAAGAAAATGTTTCTCATTTCAGTGTTTTCATTTTGAAGGTCATTTTGAAGTCATAAAAATGCTTCCATACTTGAGTCAATTAGCACCATAAAATAGCAAGTAGACATTTCACTGAGGAGAAACATTTATACCTTAGTGAAACTAGTCATCTGCATCATTTTAATCATAATTTGTTTTTCTCAGTTTTCCCCAGGTGAGAACTAAAAGATATTGTTACCTTATCTGCACCATGAATTTCATTATAATTATGTGAAGCTAAGCCATCAAGGATTTAAACTTATGAATATAGTTAGCTTACCATGATCAGGCTAGGTCCCTGTTATCACATATCTGAGGTTACTATGACATAAAGTAGGAACTCAGAAGACAGTTGTATTATTTTGCTTATCTCTCTAGTCACTGTAATAAATGTTTATGACTTTGTGATAGTTATTGTGACTTTGTGTGGCACAGCATTACACAATCTTGTAAAAGCTGCAGTTTAGAAACATAGGCCTAGATTTGGAGTTTGGCGTTAGCCGTGAAAACCGGCGTTAGAGGCTCCTAACGCTGGTTTTAGGCTACCGCCGGTATTTGGAGTCACTCAAAATAGGGTCTAACGCTCACTTTTCAGCCGCGACTTTTCCATACCGCAGATCCCCTTACGTAAATTGCGTATCCTATCTTTTCAATGGGATTTTTATAACTCCGGTATTTAGAGTCGTTTCTGAAGTGAGCGTTAGACATCTAACGACAAAACTCCAGCCGCAGGAAAAAAGTCAGTAGTTAAGAGCTTTCTGGGCTAACGCCGGTTTCTAAAGCTCTTAACTACTGTACTCTAAAGTACACTAACACCCATAAACTACCTATGTACCCCTAAACAGAGGTCCCCCCACATCGCCGACACTCTATTAAATTTTTTTAACCCCTAATCTGCCGATCGCCACCTACGTTATCCTTATGTACCCCTAATCTGCTCCCCCTAACACCGCCGACCCCTGTATTATATTTATTAACCCCTAATCTGCCCCCCTCAACGTCGCCTCCATCTGCCTACACTTATTAACCCCTAATCTGCCGACCGCAAAGCGCCGCCACCTACGTTATCCTTATGTACCCCTAATCTGCTGCCCCTAACACCGCCGACCCCTATATTATATTTATTAACCCCTAATCTGCCCCCCACAACGTCGCCTCCAACTGCCTACACTTATTAACCCCTTATCTGCCGAGCGGACCTGAGCGCTACTATAATAAAGTTATTAACCCCTAATCCGCATCACTAATCCTATAATAAATAGTATTAACCCCTAATCTGCCCTCCCTAACATCGCCGACACCTAACTTCAATTATTAACCCCTAATCTGCTGACTGGAGCTCACCGCTACTCTAATAAATGTATTAACCCCTAAAGCTAAGTCTAACCCTAAAACTAACACCCCCCTAAGTTAAATATAATTTCCATCTAACGAAATTAATTAACTCTTACAGCCAATCAGATTGAGCTTGCATTCTATTGGCTGATTGGAACAGCCAATAGAATGTGAGCTCAATCTGATTGGCTGATTGGATCAGCCAATCGGATTGAACTTGATTATGATTGGCTGATTCCATCAGCCAATCAGAATATTCCTACCTTAATTCCGATTGGCTGATAGAATCCTATCAGCCAATTGGAATTCGAGGGATGCCATCTTGGATGACGTCCCTTAAAGGAACCGTCATTCTTCAGTTGGACGTCGCCGGAAGAAGATGGGTCCGCGGTGGAGGTCTTCAGGATGGAGCCGGTCTTCATCGGATGAAGATAGAAGATGCCGCTTGGATCAAGATGGTTGCCGGTCCAGATCGCCTCTTCTTCCCGGATAGGATGAAGACTTTGGAGCCTCTTCTGGACCTCTTCAGCCACCGGATGATGGATCGCCAACCCCCGCTTGGGTTGGATGAAGATTTTGGAGGCAGGACGGATCGGTGATACCTGGTGAGGTGAAGACAAGGTAGGATGATCTTCAGGGGCTTAGTGTTAGGTTTATTTAAGGGGGGTTTGGGTTAGATTAGGGGTATGTGGGTGGTGGGTTGTAATGTGGGGGGGGGTATTGTATGTTTTTTTTACAGGCAAAAGAGCTGAACTTCTTAGGGCATGCCCCGCAAAGGGCCCTGTTCAGGGCTGGTAAGGTAAAAGAGCTTTTAACTTTAGTAATTTAGAATAGGGTAGGGCATTTTTTATTTTGGGGGGCTTTGTTGTTTTATTAGGGGGCTTAGAGTAGGTGTAATTAGTTTAAAATTGTTGTAATATTTTTCTTATGTTTGTAAATATTTTTTTATTTTTTGTAACTTAGTTCTTTTTTATTTTTTGTACTTTAGCTAGTTTATTTAATTGTATTTATTTGTAGGAATTGTATTTAATTAATTTATTGATAGTGTAGTGTTAGGTTAATTGTAGGTAATTGTAGGTAGTTTATTTAATTAATTTATTGATAGTGTAGTGTTAGGTTTAATTGTAACTTAGGTTAGGATTTATTTTACAGGTAATTTTGTAATTATTTTAACTATTTTAGCTATTAAATAGTTCTTAACTATTTAATAGCTATTGTACCTGGTTAAAATAATTACAAAGTTGCCTGTAAAATAAATATTAATCCTAAAATAGCTACAATGTAATTATAATTTATATTGTAGCTATATTAGGGTTTATTTTACAGGTAAGTATTTAGCTTTAAATAGGAATAATTTATATAATAAGAGTTAATTAATTTCGTTAGATTAAAATTATATTTAATTTAGGGGGGTGTTAGTGTTAGGGTTAGACTTAGCTTTAGGGGTTAATCCATTTATTAGAATAGCGGTGAGCTCCGGTCGGCAGATTAGGGGTTAATAATTGAAGTTAGGTGTCGGCGATGTTAGGGAGGGCAGATTAGGGGTTAATACTATTTATTATAGGGTTAGTGAGGCGGATTAGGGGTTAATAACTTTATTATAATAGCGGTGCGGTCCGCTCGGCAGATTAGGGGTTAATAAGTGTAGGCAGGTGGAGGCGACGTTGAGGGGGGCAGATTAGGGGTTAATAAATATAATATAGGGGTCGACGGTGTTATGGGAAGCAGATTAGGGGTACATAGGGATAATGTAAGTAGCGGCGGTTTACCGAGCGGCAGATTAGGGATTAAAAATAAAATGCAGGTGTCAGCGATAGCGGGGGCGGCAGATTAGGGGTTAATAAGTGTAAGGTTAGGGGTTTTTAGACTCGGGGTACATGTTAGAGTGTTAGGTGCAAACGTAGGAAGTGTTTCCCCATAGCAAACAATGGGGCTGCATTAAGAGCTGAACGCGGCTTTTTTGCAGGTGTTAGGTTTTTTTTCAGCTCAAACAGCCCCATTGTTTCCTATGGGGGAATCATGCACGAGCACGTTTTTGAGGCTGGCCGCTTGCGTAAGCAACTCTTGTATTGAGAGTTGAAGCTGCGTTAAAAATGCTCTACGCTCCTTTTTTGGAGCCTAACGCAGCCTTTATGTGGACTCTCAATACCAGAGTTATTTTTATGGTGCGGCCAGAAAAAAGCCGGCGTTAGTTTTTCGGGTCGTTACCGACAAAACTCCAAATCTAGCCGATAGTTCATTATCACTTCATTGTATCCTTATAACGTGTTATTATTTTGACATTAATAGATATTTATTATATACCTTTTAAGTTTGGTTTAAATTGTATACATTTAAATAATGATTTTTAACTTCCACTGCATATTCTTTCACTTGAGCTAGTCCTCATCAAATATTTAAAAGGTCAATAAAGTAAAACATAAAGTTTCATAATTCAGATAGAGCATGACATTTTACAAAGGCTTTCCAATATATTCCATCATCAAAACATGCACATTCTTTTGATATGCAAAATGTATGCTTCTACTGAGCATGTGCAAAAGTGAACAGTATGTACATAAATGCATTTTGGGATTGGCGGATGGCTGTCACATGATGGAGGTGGAGGGAACATTGGATTAATTAAGACATATTCCAGAAAATATTCTACTGCTCATTTCAAATTCAAGTTTAGTGCTATTGCATTATCTTATTATTGTGTGTTTATCAATTATTCAATTATGCTGTATTTATTTGTCATTTAATTACACAAGAGACAAAGTTGTCTCTGTTAGACCAAGTAATCTGTTTAATGATTATTGACATTTATTAAATATGGCTTTGCTAATTCCTACACTATTAAACTGTATTTTCAGTTTTGAAAATTGAGATCCACAAATGACCTCCCTTGATTTTAATAAACACTTAAGCAGTAGTTGACTGTTTAGGTACCATTTTACATTGTAACATTTGTTCTTTAATATTACAGTTTGCAAATATTTGTTAAACATGTTTGGGAGCTAGGTTTCTCCACAATAATAACCATATACTTGTCAGGTATTTGGAATCTTCATCATCTTCTACTCTTTTCCTGAATATCATTTAATGGGACATTCTGATCAAAATTTAAATGTACATAGAATAATTACATATTTGAATAGAAACATATTTGCAATATAAATTTATCTGCAAAAATGCTTCTAGTAAAAGTTAACCTTCCAATCTATAAAGCTGCAGTCTAATGGCAGGCAAATTGTTTTTAAAGATATCACATGAATTTGAGTATACTTATATACTATATTCAAAATTGATAAAATACATCAATTAGCTCCCCAGTTACAACATCCAAAAATGGCAGTTCCTGAAGTTTGCCTTTTCACTTAGCTGTGAAAGAGTTGGTTAATTTTAAAATTCGAAATTCCAATAGGTAGTGAGATGCAATTCTCCTTCAAGGAACAATGTTAATATTGTGAATGCTGGTGCAGCTCCTGTGTAGAAATTCTATTGCGGGCTCTTCATTGAAATAACTGTGTTTACTATGGAGAAAGCACAAAGTGCCACAATAATTCACTGTAGTATAACATTTATTTGAAGACACACAAATGAACTTACTAGATTAAAGGGACAGTACACTGTAAAATTGTTTTTCCATTAATGTATTTTAAATGACTTGTTATACCAACTGCAGAGTATAAAATATTTGAGAAATTCCATTTTCATGCTTATTTGTGTATATAAAATAGCTGATTTTGTGCTTTGAAACCACAGCCTATTACAATGGGTTGAACTTAGAGGTGATATCAGATATCATTATGTTATCACTTTTATGTACACAGACTTGCTTCCTTATCTTTTATTTGGCTGGAACACCAAAGCTCAATACATAGAGAGAACAATGGAAAATGATCATTTTATTACTTAACTATCCTGCATCCCACTGAGAGTGTAATCTCTTCTGCTGGCTGTGTATACTTAGGCTATTCAATAGCCTATACTCCAGTATTAATTTGTTCAGTGTAGGTGGCGATACCACAGGCTAAATCAGCCATTTCAAATGCTGAAATAGGAGAAAAAGAGCTACTTGTAACCAATTTAATACACTCTAGCAGGTTAAAAGGATCATTGGGAATAATTTAAAGGGGAGAATATTTTTGGGCGAACTGTCCCTTTAAAATAAATACACACTCTTCAAAGTAAACCACACTGCAATCTTGTGGGTTTGTGGAGTACCTCTTGAAGAAGTCTGAATTAATAAAAATGAAACACGTAGAAGCACCTGTACCGTATATGCTATACTGTATCCTTAATTGCTAGTCAAGTGATTCGTGAACAAAGGTGGCATAGTCGGAGTTGCAGCTGCTCTGTGGTTAAGACATTTTTTTCTTACCAGTCTGCCCCCAGGAGTGTTTCTTAAGACAGCAGTGTGGTTTACTTTGAAGAGTGTGTATTTTATTTTAATCTAACAAGTGCATTTTTAAAATGTATCTTCAAATAAATGTTATACTTCTGTGAATCGCAATGGTGCTTTGTGCTTTTCCCTGTAAGTGCATGTAAAGCATAGCTAGATATTGTCATTGTACCAGCATTTTAAATACTGCAGCTGCTCAGAGCATTGGTGATGCTTGTGTCATGTCAGCAATTAACAAATTAAGTCATTATAAGATGATACAAGCACCTTAGGTTTTCTGAGCAAGTGCTGTGTTTAAAATGTTGGTGCAAGGTGCATACTTAAAGGGACACTAAACCCAATTTTTTTCTTTCATGATTCAGATAGAGCATGCAATTTTAAGCAACTTTCTAATTTACTCCTATTATAAATTTAAGTTCGTTCTCTTGCTATCTTTATTTGAAAGAGAAGGCATCTAAGCTTTTTTCTTGTTTCAGTACTCTGGACAGCACTTTTTTATTGGTGGATGAATGTATCCACCAATCAGCAAGGACAACCCAGGTTTATCACCAAAAATGGGCCGGCATCTAAACTTACTTTCTTGCATTTCAAATAAAGATACCAAGAGAATAAAGAAAAATTGATAAAAGGAGTAAATTAGAAAGTTGCTTAAAATGTCATGCTCTATCTGAATCACGAAAGAAAAAATTTGGGTTCAGTGTCCCTTTAAATACACTTTTGAAACAGCTATATTACAAAAAGGCTTCTAATCAAAACTGAAATGTATCCATGTGGATTCCAATTTTGGCTTGAATGTCCCTTTAACTTTTTTAACTCCTTCACATGAAGATTGTTTTGTAGGTACTTGATTTTCTAACATAGAACAAGTATGTTTGATCAATTATTATTGAGTTTATGATGGTTATTATTATCATCATTATTATTATTATTATTATTATTATTATTAATAATAAAAACTAAATAACAACATTTACTCAATACTATAAAATTACTATATTATGCATTTTAAATAAAGCACTAACAAAAAGAGAGGAGCAACAATCACTAGCTAATGCAACGTTATAAAAAGTGTCCAACAAAAGACTTTCAAGCTTCCATTGTCAAACTCAATGATCTGAAAGAAAATGAGAGGAAATTCTAAGAGGTGTGATAGGCTTAGGTCATTGTTCAATATGTTTTGGTAGAAAAGTTTCTGGATAGACACCAAAGTGGAAGAGGAAGTAGAAAATACACTTTTTAAACTTCTATTTGAGTCCTGAATAAATCAATATTGTCTTGTAATACTTGCAGACCTATACTGTACAGCAGTGCTTTCCAAACTGTGTGTCGGGACACACTAGTGTGTCGGCAGCAGTGTGTAGGTGTGTCCCTGCTTCAGCACAATATTTTTTTAAATTTAATTTTTTTTTTTTGGTTTCTGACTTCCCGCCTGCCTGCTATGCATATCACATGGTTGACACGATTGATACCTAGTGGGTCACAGATCATCTTAACCAATTGGCGCAGCTCAGTGGGAACTGAAACTATTCCCTTTGGCGGCACATTGCCTCCTGACTGCACGTGTAGTCTCCTTAATTGGCTTGTGACTGCATGTGTAGTCAGTGAGTGGGACAGCAGTGTGTTTGCAGAGCGGGCAGTAGTCAGTAGGGCTCACGGAGCTCTGAGGGTGGCAGTTTAAACGCTGAGCTGAAGTCAGAGGTTTTTTTTTTAAGCTAGCTCCCAGTAGTGCATTGCTGTTCCTGCTCTTGATATATGGATAGGAAGTGGAAGCTTAAAAATGCTTGATGATGAAATGTGAGTATCTTTATCTAATATTCCACCAAATATTCAGAAATTGTGTTCATCCCATCAACCTCATAAATCCCATTAAAATAGTAAGTAGCTATTGGTGTTATTAAACTTTTTTTTTAATTCTTGCACATACTTACTGTTACTTGTAAATACATATTATTATTATATAATTTATGTATGTGTCTGTATATTTTAAAACAAGTTAGTTTAACCTCCTTTTTGCTAGTACAACTGAATTAATTACCGTGTCGCGAAATGATGTAGGGCTAAAAAGTGTGTCACCAACATGAAAAGTTTGGAAAGCTCTGCTGTACAGTATGCACTAAACAGACTAGGGGTGTAACCATATTAGCAGATATATCCAAACAGTTCTAGTTAAAGGAAGAAAAGTATCTTTGGTATGAGGGTAACATGTTCCATAATATCCCTGTATCTAGAGAATGTTCTCTTACACCATTAACTGAAGACGTTAGATCTTGTCCCACCTCTAGTTTATATATATTTATTTTTAGTGAAATTATTTTTATTTTTAAGGAAAATGCTCTCCTATTAGTATAGAAATCAGTATTGTTCAAAATGATAATGTATTGTCTCTTTGCATCTATCCCCATACATAAAACAAATGTATACAAACGTCCTAGTGTAAAAAAGAAGAGGACATGTAATCAGAGAGACAAGATAGGTCAGAAACATTATCATCAGGAATGGAGAATCAGATAAAAAAGGAACATATTTAGCCAGAAATAAAGGACATACCAGAAGTGATGTGAAAACATTTGGGAAATACCTTCACCTTGCATGGATATGAAGTTTAATATTTACACATTGCCATCTTTGTAATTAAAACACAAGACAAAAACTATTGGCTAGATTTAGAGTTTGGCGGTAGCCGTGAAAACCAGCGTTAGAGGCTCCTAACGCTGGTTTTAGGCTACCGCCGGTATTTGGAGTCAGTGATTAAAGGGTCTAACGCTCACTTTTCAGCCGCAACTTTTCCATACCGCAGATCCCCTTACGTCAATTGCGTATCCTATCTTTTCAATGGGATCTTTCTAACGCCGGTATTTAGAGTCGTTTCTGAAGTGAGCGTTAGAGCTCTAACGACAAAACTCCAGCCGCCGTAAAAAAGCAGGAGTTAAGAGCTTTCTGGGCTAACGCCGGATCATAAAGCTCTTAACTACTGTACCCTAAAGTACACTAACACCCATAAACTACCTATGTACCCCTAAACCGAGGTCCCCCCACATCGCCGCCACTCGATTAAAAATTTTTAACCCCTAATCTGCCGTCCGCCACCTACGTTATACTTATGTACCCCTAATCTGCTGCCCCTAACCCCGCCGACCCCTGTATTACATTTATTAACCCCTAACCTGCCCCCCACAACGTCGCCGCCAGCTACTTACAATAATTAACCCCTAATCTGCCGAGCGGACCTGAGCGCTACTATAATAAAGTTATTAACCCCTAATCTGCCTCACTAACCCTATCATAAATAGTATTAACCCCTAATCTGCCCTCCCTAACATCGCCGACACCTAACTTCAATTATTAACCCCTAATCTGACGACCGGAGCTCACCGCTACTATAATAAATGGATTAACCCCTAAAGCTAAGTCTAACCCTAACACTAACACCCCCCTAACTTAAATATAATTTAAATCTAACGAAATTAATTAACTCTTATTAAATAAATTATTCCTATTTAAAGCTAAATACTTACCTGTAAAATAAATCCTAATATAGCTACAATATAAATTATAATTATATTGTAGCTATTTTAGGATTAATATTTATTTTACAGGCAACTTGGTAATTATTTTAACCAGGTACAATAGCTATTAAATAGTTAAGAACTATTTAATAGTTACCTAGTTAAAATAATTACAAAATTACCTGTAAAATAAGTCCTAACCTAAGTTATAATTAAACCTAACACTACCCTATCAATAAATTAATTAAATAAAATACCTACAATTACCTACAATTAACCTAACACTACACTATCAATAAATAAATTAAATACAATTGCTACAAATAACTACAATTACATAAACTAACTAAAGTACAAAAAATAAAAAAGAACTAAGTTACAAAAAATAAAAAAATATTTACAAACATAAGAAAAATATTACAACAATTTTAAACTAATTAAACCTACTCTAAGCCCCCTAATAAAATAACAAAGACCCCCAAAATAAAAAATTCCCTACCCTATTCTAAATTAATAAATGTAAAAGCTCTTTTACCTTACCAGCCCTGAACAGGGCCCTTTGCGGGGCATGCCCCAAGAAAATCAGCTCTTTTGCCTGTAAAAAAAACCATACAATACCCCCCCCCAACATTACAACCCACCACCCACATACCCCTAATCTAACCCAAACTCCCCTTAAATAAACCTAACACTAAGCCCCTGAAGATCTTCCTACCTTGTCTTCACCTCAACAGGTATCACCGATCCGTCCTGGCATCCGGTGCTGAAGAGGTCCACAAGAGGGTCCAAAGTCTTCCTCCTATCCGGCAAGAAGAGGACATCCGGACCGGCAAACATCTTCTCCAAGCGGCATCTTCGATCTTCTTCCATCCGGTGCGGAGCGGATCCATCTTGAAGCAGCCGACGCGGATCCATCCTCTTCTTCCGGCGTCTCCCGACGAATGACGGTTCCTTTAAGGGACGTCATCCAAGATGGCGTCCCTCGAATTCCGATTGGCTGATAGGATTCTATCAGCCAATCGGAATTAAGGTAGGAATATTCTGATTGGCTGATGGAATCAGCCAATCAGAATCAAGTTCAATCCTATTGGCTGATCCAATCAGCCAATCAGATTGAGCTCGCATTCTATTGGCTGTTCCATCAGCCAATCAGAATATTCCTACCTTAATTCCGATTGGCTGATAGAATCCTATCAGCCAATCGGAATTCGAGGGACGCCATCTTGGATGACGTCCCTTAAAGGAACCGTCATTTGTCGGGAGACGCCGGAAGAAGAGGATGGATCCGCGTCGGCTGCTTCAAGATGGACCCGCTCCGCACCGGATGGAAGAAGATCGAAGATGCCGCTTGGAGAAGATGTTTGCCGGTCCGGATGTCCTCTTCTTGCCGGATAGGAGGAAGACTTTGGACCCTCTTCTGGACCTCTTCAGCACCGGATGCCAGGACGGATCGGTGATACCTGGATGGTGAAGACAAGGTAGGAAGATCTTCAGGGGCTTAGTGTTAGGTTTATTTAAGGGGGGTTTGGGTTAGATTAGGGGTATGTGGGTGGTGGGTTGTAATGTTGGGGGGGGGTATTGTATGTTTTTTTTTACAGGCAAAAGAGCTGATTTTCTTGGGGCATGCCCCGCAAAGGGCCCTGTTCAGGGCTGGTAAGGTAAAAGAGCTTTTACATTTATTAATTTAGAATAGGGTAGGGAATTTTTTATTTTGGGGGTCTTTGTTATTTTATTAGGGGGCTTAGAGTAGGTGTAATTAGTTTAAAATTGTTGTAATATTTTTCTTATGTTTGTAAATATTTTTTTATTTTTTGTAACTTAGTTCTTTTTTATTTTTTGTACTTTAGTTAGTTTATGTAATTGTAGTTATTTGTAGCAATTGTATTTAATTTATTTATTGATAGTGTAGTGTTAGGTTAATTGTAGGTAATTGTAGGTATTTTATTTAATTAATTTATTGATAGGGTAGTGTTAGGTTTAATTATTATTTAGGTTAGGATTTATTTTACAGGTAATTTTGTTATTATTTTAACTAGGTAACTATTAAATAGTTCTTAACTATTTAATAGCTATTGTACCTGGTTAAAATAATTACCAAGTTGCCTGTAAAATAAATATTAATCCTAAAATAGCTACAATGTAATTATAATTTATATTGTAGCTATATTAGGACTTATTTTACAGGTAAGTATTTAGCTTTAAATAGGAATAATTTATTTAATAAGAGTTAATTAATTTCGTTAGATGTAAATTATATTTAACTTAGGGGGGTGTTAGTGTTAGGGTTAGACTTAGCTTTAGGGGTTAATACATTTATTAGAATAGCGATGAGCTCCGGTCGTCAGATTAGGGGTTAATAATTGAAGTTAGGTGTCGGCGATGTTAGGGAGGGCAGATTAGGGGTTAATACTATTTATGATAGGGTTAGTGAGGCGGATTAGGGGTTAATAACTTTATTATAGTAGCGCTCAGGTCCGCTCGGCAGATTAGGGGTTAATTATTGTAAGTAGCTGGCGGCGACGTTGTGGGGGGCAGGTTAGGGGTTAATAAATATAATATAGGGGTCGGCGGTGTTAGGGGCATCAGATTAGGGGTACATAGGGATAATGTAAGTTGCGGCGGTTTACGGAGCGGAAGATTAGGGGTTAATAATATAATGCAGGGGTCAGCGATAGCGGGGGCGGCAGATTAGGGGTTAATAAGTGTAAGGGTAGGGGTGTTTAGACTCGGGGTACATGTTAGAGTGTTAGGTGCAGACGTAGGAAGTGTTTCCCCATAGGAAACAATGGGGCTGCGTTAGGAGCTGAACGCTGCTTTTTTGCAGGTGTTAGGTTTTTTTTCAGCTCAAACAGCCCCATTGTTTCCTATGGGAGAATCGTGCACGAGCACGTTTTTGAGGCTGGCCGCGTCCGTAAGCAACTCTGGTATCGAGAGTTGCATTTGCGGTAAAAATGCTCTACGCTCCTTTTTTGGAGCCTAACGCAGCATTTTTTTGAACTCTCGATACCAGAGTTAATTTTATGGTGCGGCCAGAAAAAAGCCCGCGGAGCGTTAACAGCCCATCTACCGCCAAACTCCAAATCTAGGCCTTAGTTTTCAATATGACACAATGCATTACTTAATGAAAAGTTATATGTAATATATTTATGACAAATGTTTTACATTAAATAAAATAAATACTATTTCCATATTAATACACTGAGTAATGGTTATATATCATTAACCTCAAATAAAGAAAGTATATTACACTTTACACAAATACAATATTGAAGTGATATAGTAGCATCTTCAAAAAAAAGATAAAAAAATGAAAGGGACAGTAAACAGCTAGGTACAGCTATAGTAATATGGTTACTTTAAAAAAAAAAAGGAAATTATATCTCACAACACCATGCACTATAAGGTCATGGGATAATATTCAAAATGTGATCTTCTTCGTAACTCAAAGAAAATGAAGAAACACTTTCATAGTGTTAAAACATATGAGAATATCCCTTTAAGCGCAATAGGAAAATAACAAATGGATCCAAGACTGTATTGGTTGTAGGGGGTTCCAATATTTAATAACAAAAATACAAACATATTAAGCAAAGTCGTTGCAACATAAAAAGGAAATAAATGTCTGACACTCTGGGGTCCCAATGACTATCAACAGAAGGGTCCGGTGTGACTTAGTTTCTATATGCCAGACCCTCCTTGTGACTTTATCTTTGTGACTGCTGACAGGATTATTGCTCACCCATGATATTGTTCACTTCACATCAATTCACACAATGCAGAGGGGAGTTTTACATTTTTGCAGTGGCCTCATTGCTCTATATAATTTCAATTTTTTTTTTACATTTGCTGTTTAACTTTTACAAAAAGGAAAACAATAGCATTGTGAGGATGTTATTGTATGTGGAACTCAGAATGTAGGAACAGATACACTGAACAACAAAAGTATTTTAAAAGCTTTACTTATTGATAGGTAAACGAAAAGTTGGTAGCTTAAATTGATGATCACAGAAACAGCAAGTCTGAACACAGGCCCAAGGCAGAACACCAAGTCAAATTTCAGAATACTTTAGTAGGTTGCAGTAACAAAGTCTAGTGGACACTGATGCTACAGCAGGTACAGCAGGCACAGATAGTTTAAAAAAGGCTGTTACTGGTATGGTAGACATAGGTTTCTTAGCAGGCACAGGACACCCAGTGGGTACTGTTGGTGAGACTGTCACGGGATACCAGATAAGTACAGCAGGCAAAGCTTCAGGAAAAAGGGAAGCGTACAGAGTAACAAGTAAGTATGCTTGGCTTTCAGGAACCAAGTGAGCATACCCAGGTACAAGGAAAGTATGCCTGATCTCTGGAACAAGGTGAGCATACACAGGTATCAGGTAAGTATGCTTGACTTTCAAGAACCAGGGGAGCATACTCAGGTATAAAGTAAGCATTCTAAGCTTCAGGAACAAGGTAGGTTTAACAATAACTCAGCTCTGAGTGGCAGGCTGAGTGACCTTTTATAGCAGCTCACACTCCTATAGCCTCCAGGTGGGTATTACGGTAATTATACATGGCCCTTTAAATTCAGACAGCGTGCAGCCACAAAATGCCTGGAGAGATTCAACAGCAGCTGCTGCAGCTGAGTCTTGGTGCTCCACCACATGGGATGCTGACACTAAGGAGACCAACATTGGCATCAGGACCGGGTAAGTACAAGCATAGTAAGTAGTAACTATTCTGTTAAAGATCTGTTCCGATATTTAATGCCCCTTTAAAATAAAAATAAAATAACAAATCTCAATTTATATATGTATGTATAGCCAGTACATCATGTTTCATAGTTACCATATGTCCAGAGAGTGTGAATATATTATTGTTAAAACATATTAAACTTTAAGCACTGTATGGTTTGACCCCTCAACAGCATAATTAAAATACTATCACCTAGATCACGAGTTTTGAGCGCTATAGAAAAATTAACGAATGCAACAAACGTTACGTTATTTAATTTTCTATAGCGCTGCCATTACAAGTTTAAAAAAAAAAGACCTTTTGCGTGCGATATGGTTGCGTTGAGTTCCATACCGCACACAATCAAAGCGCTGATGAGACGTGCTCGTGCACAATTTCCCCATAGACATCAATGGGGAGATCCGGCAAAAAAAAAAATAACACCTGCGATCGCGGAAACAAAAGTTTCATAACGCAGCCCCATTAATGTCTATGGGGAAATAAAAATACAGTTTAACCTAACACCCTGACATAAACCCTGAGTCTAAACACCCCTAATCTGCTGCCCCCGACATCACTGACGCCTGTCTACAGTTATTAACCCCTATTCTGCCGCTCCCGATATCGCCGCTACCTAAATAAAATTATTAATCCCTAATCTGCCGCTCCTGATATCGCTGCCACTATACTACATTTATTAACCCCTAAACTACCAGCCCCCACATTGCAACAAGCTAAATTAAACTATTTTAACCCCTAAACCTAACCCTAACGTAACCCTAACCATAACGTAACCCTAACTCTAACACCCCCTAACTTTAACATAATAAAAATATAGCTAAATGAAATTTACAATTATTAACTAAATAATACCTATTTAAAACTAAATACAATAAAACCTAAGCTAGCTACATTGTAACTAATAGTTATGTTGTAGCTATCTTAGGTTTTATTTTTATTTCACAGGTAAATTTTTATTTATTTTAACTAGGTAGACTAGTTAGTGAATCGTTATTAACTATTTACTAACTACCTAGTTAAAATAAATACAAACTTAACTTTGAAATAAAACCTAAGATACCTTACACTAAAACCTAACATTTAAAAAAATAAAAAACCTACCATTACAAAAAATAAAAAACCTACCATTACAAAAACAAAACAACCTATCTGTCATATTCCTGTAGCTTTAAGAACTAAGACCAACCCACTCCTTCACCTCCCTTTAAAGGTGTGTTCAGTACACCTGTGCTTTGCTTGATAATTGAAGTTTGTAGTTCCCACTCTGCTTCAAGCTCTAAAGCTAAATTCTACAGATCCTGCTTTTGTACCTGTTAAAGGAAATCCTTGTTGTCATTTCTCCAGCTTCTAAACCTAAGAAGCATTTCCTGCTGCTTTACACTTCAAGGAACAGTCTTTGGCAGCAACTCTTGCAAGTCTGTGTTAACTCTGCAGTCTGATTTTCCAGCCAGCTCCATTACTGAGTGTTTACCTCTACCAGGAAATAAGAACATCTTCCCTGCTGTGATCCATTTTGACTCAGTGCCAACTTCGCTCTCTGCAGTTCTAAACTCACTCGCAAGTATCATTAATTTTATATACAATTGTCTCTAGCTGTATATATTCTTATCCAAAGTTCTGCTGACATACAAACTGTTAAAGTGCTCACAACTGGTTAAATCTGGCTCTCTCCTTCTCTCTGCATCACACACTCTGCCTGCTGTAACCTGATACCTCTTGATATATGGACACTGCAGACTGCAAATCAGTTTCTCATTTCTAAGCTTAACTATAAAGAGACTTTGCTATAAAATTCTGCTTTTCTCAGACAATACCAATAAGCTGCCTCCTATCTTTAAAGAACACAACTCTTTACAATTGTGTAAAATATACAAAGGCTTCATTTCATCTGTTTTATTCACTTTATTTTGATTTTGTAAAGTGTTATAAAAAGAACTTGTACTAAGTAAACCAGCTATCTCCCTTGGTAATAACCTTTTGTATAAGCCTGTTTTACTTAAGGTTCTCTGGGAATAGCCACATTATACAAGCTTATAACAGAATTATCAAGCCATAAAGAAATTTACTAACATATATACATTATAGTTTAAAGCTTGTATATAAAAAAATCATGGATCCTGCCTCAATGGCAATTGAAATAGCTTCCTTAAACCAGAAAGTTGAAATTTTAGCACAAGGTTTGACTGAAGTTAAAAATGAAAACCACACCCTGAAGAGGTTAATGAATGATTTCTTTTCAAGGAAAGAGGCTGATCACCCTGAACCACAGGTTAACCCTCCACACATTTTTTCTGGTTAAAGAACACGCTTTCGTGAATTCAGAAATGCATGCATGCTGATGTTTTCCATGAAGCCCAGGACATATTATACTGACAAGATCAAGGTTTGTACTACCATCTCTTATCTAACTGGAGATCCCCGTTCGTGGGCTGATAAGTTTTATGAAACTGATGATCCTATTTTGAATTCTATCAGTGAATTTTTTAAGGAGATGGCTGTCTTATATGAGGATTGCAACACCCAGTTAACCGCAGAAACAAATTTGCGCACCCTGAAGCAAGGCAAACGTCCAGTTGAGGACTATGTGGCAGATTTTCAGCTCTGGGCTACAGATTCACAGTGGAATACTGTAAGTCTAAAGAACCAATTCCGTTTAGGTCTCTCTGAACATCTTAAGGATGAGATCTCTCGCATTGAACCTCCAGACACCATGGAATCCCTCATAAAGATATGCATAGCCATGGACAGACGATGCAGAGAGAGGAGAGCTGAAAAACAACACCCAGAAACTTACCTCAAAAGGTTTACACCCTCTCATTCTGAAAAGACCTCCACAGCCCCTGTGCCCATGGAAATTGAGGCCATCCGAGGACCATTATCCCAAGAAGAGAAACAGAGAAGGAGGATTTCAAACCTCTGTATGTACTGTCGGAATAAAGAACACAGTGTCTCTTCCTGCCCTATTCTGAACTGGCAAAAAAGGGGTAAGATTCTTATAGTTAACCCAAATACTGATAACATTCATGAATCACAATTAACTTTCACATTGTCTTTACAGTGGGACCAGCATCTTCTCAAGACTGAGGCGCTGATAGATTCTGGAGCTTATGGAAGCTTCATTGACAAAACCCTTGTAGATACTAATAAAATACCTTGTGTGCAAAAGCAAACCCCTATCTATGTGAAGGTTATTGATGGCTCTACTTATTTAAAAGGCCCAATCACACACCATACTGTTCCTTTACTTGTCTCTTGTAACATGGGTCATACAGAATACATTACGTTTGATATCATTCCTAGCTCACTACACCCCTTAATATTGGGTTATCCTTGGTTAAGAAAACACAACCCTCAAATAGACTGGAGCAGTAACACAGTAACTTTCTCTTCCCCATACTGTTCTGCTACCTGTTTTCCCTGTGTGGAAATCAAAACTCTACACCCTCATATACCATTGCAGTATTCAGACTTTTCAGATGTATTTGACCTTAAGGAAGCCGAAAATCTACCTCCACACAGACCTTATGATTGCCCCATTGATACTAAACCTGGGTCTATCATACCGTTCGGCCGAATTTTTCCACTCTCTCAAAAAGAATTAAAATTTCTCAGAGAGTACCTAGACGATAATCTAAGGAAAGGTTTTATTTCTACCTCAACCTCTCCTGCAGCAGCGGGCATATTCTTTGTCACAAATAAAGATGGGACCTTACGCCCAATCATTGACTACAGAGCATTAAACTCTATTACGATTAAAAATAGGTATCCACTTCCTTTAATACCTGAATTACTTGAACGGTTAACAGATGCAACCATATTTACCAAACTAGATTTGAAGGGAGCATACAATTTAATCAGGATAAAAAGCGGTGACGAATGGAAAACAGCATTTAGAACCCGTTATGGTCTCTTTCAATATAATGTTATGCCATTCGGCTTAACTAATGCTCCGGCCACATTTCAATTTTTCATAAACGATATTTTCAAAGACTTAATGGATGTGTGTGTTGTAATATATCTAGACGATATTTTGATATACTCCAAAAATCTAACTGATCATGTAAAACATGTAAGATGGGTTTTGTCTAGATTAAGAGAACATCAGCTATACGCCAAGGCTGAGAAATGTGTATTCCATGTAAAGACAATAAAATTTTTGGGTTACATAATTTCCCCTAACGGTGTAAACATGGATCCAGAGAAGGTTACATCCATACTCAAATGGCCTGTACCTACCTCTGTGAAATCACTTCAGAGGTTTCTAGGCTTCTCTAATTTTTATAGGAGATTCATCAAAGGATTTTCATCCATTGTCCAACCTTTAACTAAGTTAACCGGTAAGAATCGACTCGTTTGGACTGTAGAAGCCCAACAAGCTTTTGAGCACTTAAAAGAATGTTTTACTTCAGCTCCTATCCTACAGCTTCCTAATCCAGAATTTCAATTTGTGTTAGAGGTTGATGCTTCCACTGTTGGTATTGGTGCTATTCTCTCCCAACAACAAACCGATACTTCAGTCCTACATCCTGTAGCCTTTTACTCTCGACTCCTGTCTATAGCTGAAAGGAATTACTCCGTTGGGGACCTGGAACTTCTAGCTATCAAATGTGCCCTGGAACACTGGAGACACCTACTGGAAGGGACACTCAAACCTTTTACAGTTCTTACAGATCATAAGAATTTACAATATCTTAGAAAAAGCAAGACCTTGTCATCAAGACAAGTCCGATGGTCTTTATTCCTGGACCGATTTAACTTTCAGATCACATATAGACCAGGTTCAAGGAACATCCAAGCTGATGCTCTTTCCCGTTCTTTCATTAAACATAATGAAAAGGAAGAACAACAAACAGTTATACCGTTGACCAAGTTTATAGCTGTAACTTCTAGCCTACAAAAAGACATTTTATTAGCTTTACTAAAAGATTCTACCATTCCATCATGCTGCGTAAAGGACACCACTTCAGTTTTATACTTCTACAACAATTTGTTATACGTTCCTCCTTCTGTAAGGAAGGAGATCCTACATCTACATCATACGAACCCTATGTCCGGTCATCCTGGAATCACTAAAACCCAGGATTTATTAACAAGGAATTACTGGTGGCCTGGTTTAAGACAAGATGTAGTTACCTTTGTGTCAGATTGTCATGTATGTGCAGCTTGCAAAAAAGAACACCACAGACCTTTTGGTTTACTAAAACCATTACCTATACCTGAAGTCCCTTGGACCATGATTGGAATGGACTTCATAGTCGAATTACCACCATCTAATTCATTCACAACCATATTAGTGGTTATAGATCATCTTACTAAACTCTCTCATTTCATACCTCTTAAGAGAATTCCAAACGCTATCACAACAGCTAAAACATTCTTTGATCACATTGTGAAACTCCATGGTTTACCGACCTCTATAGTCACTGATCGAGGGACTCAATTCACATCCAGGTTTTGGAAGGCACTATGTAAATTGTTAAGAATCTCCTCTAGAATGACAACAGCATTTCATCCCCAATCTAATGGCCTTACTGAAAGACTGAATCAGACTTTGGAGCAATACTTAAGGTGTTATATCTCACAGAACCAGGATGACTGGGTTGAATGGTTACCGTTTGCAGAGTTCGCATACAACAACTCCATCAACTCTTCTACTAAAGTCTCACCCTTCTTTGCCACTTATGGTTACCATCCAACCACTGTACCCAACTTCATCTCGACCTCAAAATCACCTTATGCTCTGGATTATGTCTCTAATTTGAAACAAACTTTGACTTCCCTAAAGATTCACTTAGAGAAATCTAAATGTACCCAAAAGAGTTATTTTGATAAAAAAACATCTAACTCCACCTCAATACTCAGTTGGCGATAGAGTTTGGCTCTCAACAAAAAACCTCAAATTAAAGGTACCAAGCAAAAAACTGGCTAACCAGTTCATAGGTCCGTTCAAGATAAAAAGAATGATCAACTCTAATGCAGCGATTCTTGATCTACCTGTATCTTACAGGATACACCCATCCTTCCATGTTTCTCTACTTAAACCCTATCAAGGATCTGATGTTAATATTCCTCAAGTCATCAAGGACTCTCCTCAGCTGATAGAAGATCAAACGGAATTCGAAGTGGAATCAATTCTGGATTCGCGCCGCCGGGGTAGAACAATTGAGTATCTAGTACATTGGAAAGGTTATGGTCATGAGGAGGATTCTTGGATACCCCTTAGGGACTTACATGCTCCCCAATTGCTCACATCCTTCCATCGTCTACATCCTGACAAACCAGGTTTGGAGCCGGGAAGGGGGCGCCCCTGAAAGGGGGGATCTGTCATATTCCTGTAGCTTTAAGAACTAAGACCAACCCACTCCTTCACCTCCCTTTAAAGGTGTGTTCAGTATACCTGTGCTTTGCTTGATAATTGAAGTTTGTAGTTCCCACTCTGCTTCAAGCTCTAAAGCTAAATTCTACAGATCCTGCTTTTGTACCTGTTAAAGGAAATCCTTGTTGTCATTTCTCCAGCTTCTAAACCTAAGAAGCATTTCCTGCTGCTTTACACTTCAAGGAACAGTCTTTGGCAGCAACTCTTGCAAGTCTGTGTTAACTCTGCAGTCTGATTTTCCAGCCAGCTCCATTACTGAGTGTTTACCTCTACCAGGAAATAAGAACATCTTCCCTGCTGTGATCCATTTTGACTCAGTGCCAACTTCGCTCTCTGCAGTTCTAAACTCACTCGCAAGTATCATTAATTTTATATACAATTGTCTCTAGCTGTATATATTCTTATCCAAAGTTCTGCTGACATACAAACTGTTAAAGTGCTCACAACTGGTTAAATCTGGCTCTCTCCTTCTCTCTGCATCACACACTCTGCCTGCTGTAACCTGATACCTCTTGATATATGGACACTGCAGACTGCAAATCAGTTTCTCATTTCTAAGCTTAACTATAAAGAGACTTTGCTATAAAATTCTGCTTTTCTCAGACAATACCAATAAGCTGCCTCCTATCTTTAAAGAACACAACTCTTTACAACTGTGTAAAATATACAAAGGCTTCATTTCATCTGTTTTATTCACTTTATTTTGATTTTGTAAAGTGTTATAAAAAGAACTTGTACTAAGTAAACCAGCTATCTCCCTTGGTAATAACCTTTTGTATAAGCCTGTTTTACTTAAGGTTCTCTGGGAATAGCCACATTATACAAGCTTATAACACTATCATTACAATAAAAAAATAAATTATCCAAAAAAATAAAGATTAATCCTATTCTAATACCCTTTAAAAAACACCCCAAAATAAAAAAACCTACTCTAGAATAAACTACTAAGGGCCTTTTGGGGGGCCCTTAAAAGGGAATTTTATAGGGCATTGCCCTGAGATAAACAGCTCTTTTGCTCCAAAAAAATACAAACACCCCCTAACACTATACAAACCCCCACCCCCAAACTACCAGGGGGCCCTAAAAGGGCCTTTTGTAGGGCATTGCCCTGAGATAAACAGCTATTTTGCTCCAAAAAAATACAAACACCCCCTAACACTATACAAACCCCTACCGCCCAAACTACCAAGGGCCCTTACATCTTTTGGGGGACCTTAAAAGGGCCTTTTGTAGGGCATTGCCCTGAGATAAACAGCTCTTTTGCTAAAAGAAAAAAAACACCCCTTAACAATATACATTACACAAAATAACAAACAAATTATCAAAAATAAAATAAATATTCCTATTCTAATACCCATAAAAAAACACCCCAAAATATAAAACCTTATCTAGAATAAAATACCAATGGCCCTTAAAAGGGCCTTTTGTAGGGCATTGTCCATAAGATATCAGCTCTTTTATTTAAAAAAATTACAAAGACCCAATAACATTACCAACCCCCACTCCCCCCAAACCCACAAAATAAAAAAAAAACTATCTAAAAAAACCTAAGCTACCCATTGCCCTGAAAAGGGCATTTGTATGGGCATTGCCCTTAAAGGGCATTTAGCTCTTTTACTGCCGAGACCCTACATTTGAATTAGCCAATAGAATGAGAGCTGCTTAAATCCTATTGGCTGATTTGAATAGCCAATAGGATTTTAGCAGCCCTAATTCCTATTGGCTGATTCAAGTTTTTCATCCAATAGGAATGCAAGGGACGCCATCTTGAATTGCGTCCCTTCCATTAAAGATTCAGTGTACATCAACCGACTGTATGAAGAGGATGCTCCACACCGGATGTCTTCAGGGTAGACCCACTCCGTGCCGGCTGGATGAAGATCGAAGAGGCCGTCTGGATGAAAACTTCTTATTGCATGGATGATGAATTCGCCGGCTGGATGAAGATAGAAGAGGCCGTCTGGATGAAGACTTCTTGCCACATGGATGATGACTTCGGCGGCTAGATGAAGATCCATCGGGGGTTAGTTTTAGGTTTTTTAAAGGGTTTTTGGGTAGTTTTTTTTTTTTTAAGAGCTAAATGCCCTTTTAAGTGCAATGCCCATATAAATGCCCTTTTCAAGGCAATGGGTGGCTTAGGTTATTTTAGATAGTTGTTTTATTTGGGGGGGTTGGTTGGGTGGTGGGTTTTACTGTTGGGGGGGTATTTTTTTTTATAGGTAAAAGAGCTAATATCCTTGGGGCAATGCCCCTCAAAAGGCCCTTTTAATGGCCATTGGTAGTTTATTGTAGGCTAGGGTTTTTTTTAATTTTGGAGGGGCTTTTTATTTTTGATAGGACTATTAGATTAGGTGTAATTATTTTTTATTTTTGATAATTTGTTTGTTATTTTTCATAATTTAGTGTTTGTTTTCTTGTAATTTAGTTAGTTTTTATGTTTTGTAATTAGATGCTTTTTGTAATTTTTAGAGAAATGTTAGGATTTTTTTATTGGTAGTTTAGTTTTATTTAATTGGTAGTTAGTTTAATTTTAGTTTAATAATTATAATAGTTGATTTGTTAGTTTAAAATGATTTTTTTTTAATTTGACAGGTAAGTTTTAATTTAATTTAAGCTAGGGAAATTGTAATTTTAATATAAAGTTAGGGGGTCATTAGGTTTAGGGGTTACTAGTTTTAATTAGTTTATTTTGGTGTGGGGGCTTTCGGTTTAGGGGTTAATAGTTTATTTTAGTATATTTCATTGTGGGGGGCTTGTGGTTTAGGGGTTAATAGGTTTACTATAGTGGCGGTGTTGGCGGACGGCAGATTAGGGGTTAACAATATTCAAATATTGTTTGCAATGCAGGAGGTCAGCATTTTAATGGTTAATAAGTTTATTATAGTGTTGACAATGTCAGGGGGCAGCAGAATAGGGGTTAATACATTTTTTTAGTGGCGGCAATGTCAGTAGCGGCAGATTAGGGGTTAATAAATTTATTATAGTGTTTGCAATGCGGGAGGGCCTCGGTTTAGGGGTTAATAGGTAGTTTATGGGTGTTTAGTGTACTTTGTAGCACTTTAGTTATGAGCTTTATGTTACAGATTTGTAGCATAAAACTCATAATTACTGACTTTAGATGGCGATACGGGTCTTCTCGTTTAAGGCTGTAACGCTCACTTTTTAGCCTCACCGCAAAACTCGTAATACTGGCGATATGGGAATCCCATGAAAAAAATTGATTTTTATGTGTGCGGGACTGACGTTGCATTACAGGCTAAAAGGCTTTTGTTATAGCTATACCGACAAGACTTGTAATGACTGCACTGCTGTTTCAACGCTGAAAAATACCATATTTTCAGTGTTACGAGATGCAACGCAAAACTTGTAATCTAGGTGTATGCTAGTTGCTACTTGTCACCTATTTCTGTACATTATTAATCACAGTAAATATTTTACTAATCACAGAATTAAATGTTCTCCTCTCCCCCTCATTGACATTATTATTATTATAATTATATTATTTTTACTACTACGTGTTCATTTATTTTTTTTTGTTCTTTTTTTCCAGACCTATAAAAACACATTCTAAATAATACTGACAATATTTTAGCTGCTTTGTCTGAAAAAAAAAATACACAATGAAGAAAATTAAATGAAAGACGGATATGATGTCTTAAAGGCTTGTATGTTATTGGAATTATGCTCAGCAATAAGCACACCTCCTGTTGTAATCGGGATAAGAACAAATATTTATAACTGTGTTTTAGGGACTCAGCTAAAAATAAAACTGTCCTGGATTTTACATACTAATACTGGATTTTTTCATTTAGCTATTCTTTGCATGCGCTAATAGTATGAAGAAGTATTGGTTTTGTATTTCACTTTAGACACCTGTTATGATGAAAGTTAATTAATCTAACATACATTTGTGTGTCAGAATATAGTATATACTATTTTCACCATAAGGATATAGAACGTATGTATTGTTGCAATATTAATTTGACATAACAGAAAGATGTTTTTATAAATCTTCATATTATAGGACAACTATTATTTAACCCCTCTGCTGCCAGGAATTTCATAGAAAAAAATTGTCCAAAATACCAGAGAATGTTTAGCATTTTTGCTTTCATTCCATTTAAACAGAAATAAAGCCTTTTTTGTTATTTTTTAATTTACCTGTCAAAACTCTCTCTCTCTCTCTCTCTAGGCTGACCATATGTCCCGTTTTGAAAGGGACAGTACCGTTATTTTATGTTTCTTTCCCTGTCCCGTCGTTTCTTTAATAATATTCATTTTGTCCCGTTTTGAGGATTATTAGACTGTGCGACCAGCGCAAGTGTCATTTTTTAGCACACATACCACTTACTAACATTTTTTAAACTCCCTGCCGGCAGGAAGGGTAGTTTATTTTTAACTGCAGGGTTTGGGTTGGGTGGCCATGCCCACATGATCCACAGCACCGCGTCTATGCCGCCCGCACTCAAAATTAGGGGCATGATCATTGAAAGCAAGTGACAGCAGGTCAGTACTCAGTCGTGAGCTGTCAGACTGAACTGAGGAGAGAGACTGGTCACGAGAGGGAAGTTAGAACTACTAGCTAGTGCCTAGTAAGGACAGGAGTCGGACTAGATCTGTCATCATCTGATGTGATGATCATCTGCCTCTGCCATCACCCGAATTAGTGGCTGACCATCACCAGAGAGATAATTCTTACCATCTTCTTGTGTCACAGTGTGAACATACAAACATAGTTATCAAGTAGATCAAATGTCTAAGTTCTGCAAGAATTGTGCATGGCCAAAGTAAGACCAGTGTCTGTGCCTGTCAATCAATTAAATTGTCATTAATTATGCTTATTATTATGCTGCTGCAGTGCTGGTTGTACAGATGTTATAAATAACAATTATCATTATCAAGTAACTATTTCAACATTTTTCTCAGTTTATCCACCATGTAACAATGATTTTGGGCAACTCAGCTAAGGATAATTGTTGGCTCAATAGTTTATATTCATGTCATAAAAGAACTTTTGTTAAAATCTTACTTTTTTTCCCTATGAATAAAGAATTTTAACCCTGTCCCATTTTTGACATCTCAATGTCCCGTTTTTGTCTCAAGGAAATATGGTCAGCCTATCTCTCTCTCTCTCTCTCTCTCTCTCTCTATATATATATATATATATATATATATATATATATATATGATACAAAGGAAAAAGCGAGGACTCAGGAACTTGAAGCCAGGTGACTTTATTTGATATACAAGGTGAGTAGCACTAACACAGGTGTGCAAGGGGTGCTAGATGTGACGCGTTTCGCGCATGCTCATCAGAGATCTAGTAGTGTTACCTGTGAAAAGGTTATATAGAGAACACCAGCCAATAGAACATTATACACAAAAGTGGGCAGTACTAATTTCCGACACTAATCCCTATCGTAATAAAGTGAAACTACTAGTGAGTGTGATCTGACTAAAGTAAATAAGTAAATAACATCAGTGAATAACAACCAAAAATCTATTGATCAATGGAAAAGTAAGTGCAAGGGAAAAAAGGGGAATTATTTTAAAAGTGATGTTTGTATCAAAGTGATAATAAATTGATAAAAATGAACTATTGGCAAGATATTATTTACATTCAAAATGAGAGAGAGATAAAAAGAGGTGGAAAGGATCTAGGGGAAGATTTTCTCCTCCTCTAAACTCCATAGTTATATTAAAAAGCACAAATCATAAAAGTGCATTAAAGTTTCTTTTTTACTTTTTTTCTTTTTTTACTTTTTTTCACCTCATGATATTGTTCTCTAATTTATTAAATTCTTTTTAAGAAAAATCTTTTACTTAATTTGTTCAGGAAGTCACTAGGAATCAATGTTCCTAGTGACTTCCTGACTTCCTGAGTCTTCATAAATTCTGTAAGTTGGTTTTCTCTATGAGATTTATGGCATTAGATTCCTGCATTGGTAACAGGGACAATTGTAATGTTTCCTGTACCATTAGAACACTCAATTCAGTTTGCAAATCTAAGTTTTGAGTGAACTAATAAAGTGAGATGGGCACAATTACAAAAATTGACAAAGGTCAGACTTATAAAAATGAAGAGCAAAAGGATACAAAAAGGGAAAACTAAAATACTAGGCTAAAACAATATGTATCTACAAAGGAAATATATATGTAATAAAAAAGAAAATGTATATATAATAAAATAAAAATAAAAATAATAATGGTCATAACTTTTCTGTATTACACAGGTTGAGAATTAAGCTAAGGGCTGGAGCGGGGCAAATAGGTTTATTGTGTCAGTGTACCCCTAATGGCCGGACAAATTTTTACAGTATATAGAGTGAATACCTAATTGCTGTGTCGGGACCATAAAGGGGAACTATGCCTATTGGTCATTGGTTACCTGCTTGATATAAGCTTAATACAAATGACAAGGGCGGTAGCCCTTGAAGTAAAAAAGAAAAAAATGTTTAAAAAAGTATATGAACGAACTTGTGTGTGTATGAACAGAGGAATTTATAAAAAAGATTGATGAGGCTCCCTAATGGAGGAGTAAGAGGGTGAGGTCAGAAAGAGAAGTGCAGTATGTTGGGTAAAAGTAGTATGCAATTCTGAAATAGGAGATGACCATTAAGTAGTAATGATCTGAATGTAAGATATGAGTTGCGAACTAGTGAAAAAAGAGGAAACACTAAAAAATGAGTTATCTAGATGGAACAGGAACCTAGGGACAAGAGTTGCTCGGCCTGAAGTTTAAGGTACAACAGGAAGGAGGATAAGAGGAGAGGTAAGGTAAGGGAGGGATGGATGGAAATGGAAAGGGAAAAGGAATAAGGAAGGTGGTGAGAGAAAGAGAGAGAGGCAAAATGGTCCCATGCTAATGAGGCATGTACCAAGCCTAGTCAATGAATAGGTCAAGGTCATGTCTCATGTTAATGCCATGGGGGGATTTAGTATGTAAAGTAAATATCCAATATGCCTCTCTCTTCTGAAGTCTCTCCACCCTATCTCCTCCTCTTATATCATTGGGGATGTGTTCAATGCCTACAAATGTAAAAAGATGTTTAATATGATTACCATGAGAGCGGAAATGTTTAGCTACAGGGGTTTTAGGAGTTTCATCTTCTAGAGATAATAAATGTTGTCTGATACGGTCCTTAAGTGGTCGTGTGGTAAGACCTACATATTGTTGGGAGCACTGCCGACATGTTATGAGGTATATTACAAAACGGGTAGTGCAATCTATTCTTTGTTTGATAGAGAATGTTTTGCCTGTGATAGATGAGGAAAAATAATTGGTTTTCTGAGTGTAATTACAACTCTTGCAGATATGGCCACATTTGAAGAAGCCTTTGTTGAGGCTGAGCCAATGTGTCCCAGGTGTAGGTTTGTTAGTGAAATATTTCCTAACTCTATCCCCTACTGTAGGGGCCTTCTTGGCTACACATTTAATTTGTTGTTTGGTTATGTGTTTTAATTTGGTATCACTCTGGAGGATAGGAAGATATGTGTGTACTATTTTGCAGATCTCATCAAATTGTCTGCTATACTGGGTAGAGAAAACAATTTCATCAGTAAATACATTTTTCTTCGTGGTGTTAGTGGTATTTCTACCATTGTAGCTTGAAAACAAAGACTGCCTATCTATTTTGCTCATTTGGTTGGCTGTTTGTGTGAGTGACTTCTTATTATAACCCCTTTCTAGGAGTCTCTGAGTGATAGAGTCTGCTTGTATTCTGTACTGTTGAATGTTGGAGCAATTTCTACATGCCCTAATGTATTGGCCTTTGGGAATTCCTCTGATAGTATGTCTAATGTGGCAAGAATCAGCTCTTAGTATGGTGTTTCGTGCTAGGGTCTTCCTATGAATTGTGGAAATTATGTTGGATCCTTCATCTATTTGAAGGTGTAAATCTAAATAGGCTATGGAGTTGGGTGATAAAGTATATGTGAACTTTAAGTTAAACAAGTTGTCATTGAGAAGGTCCACCAGGATATGGGCCTCTCTCTGGTTACCAGAGTTCCAAATGACTATAAGGTCGTCGATGTAGGGACCGTACACAACTAGATTGTCTCTGAGGGGGAAGTCATCAGCATTAATGCTGTTAAGTTCCAGCCAGCCCATGTATAAATTGGCATATGCGGGGGCAAATTTTGCCCCCATGGCTGTGCCACAATTCTGCAAATAGAATTCCCCCCCAGAGACAAAGTAGTTGTGTGAAAGGAGGAATTTTGCAGTGGAAACCGCAAATTGAATGTATTCATCAGAAAATGATGTATACCTCCTGATCATATGACCCAGAGCCTCCAGTCTTTTTTGGTGGGGTATACTGGAGTAAAGGGCTGTTACGTCTATGGTAAGCCACTGAAAATTTGGTTGCCATTTAATGTCATTGAGCTGGTAGAGGAGATGGGCACTGTCTCTTATGTAGCCTGGCAATGTAATAACTATGTGTTGTAAGACTGAGTCTAGCCAAGCCCCCAGTCTCTCACAAAGGGACCCCATGCTAGCCACAATGGGTCTCCCTGGGGGTCTAGTAAGGGTTTTGTGTATCTTGGGCACGACCCTGAAGGTAGGGGTAAGAGGGTTCTCTACAAATAAATATTCCATGGTTTCCTTGGTAATGAAGCCATTCTCCAGGGCCGTGTAAAAGAACGAGAATAATTCTTGGCTAAACCTAGAGGTGGGGTCATATTCTAAATGTGTATAGGTGGAAGTGTCCCCAAGGTGCACATTGATTTCTTCCATATAGTCAGTGGTGTTAAGAATCACTACCGCCCCACCCTTGTCAGCCTGTGTTATTACAATATCTGGGTTGGTCTCTAGTTCAGCCAGTGCATTTTTTTCTGCAAGAGTAATATTGTGTTTGGCTGTTGAATGAGTGTCTTTAGTGGTCTCATTGAGTGATAAAATATCTCTCAATACTGTGTCTTGATATAATTCAATACTGGGACTTCTAGCCTGAATAGGGTAGAAAAATGAACGGTCTTTGTGTGGGAACTTGTGTGTGGGTGAGGGAGTGCTGGAGGTGTTGTTTTGTAGTGATAGTAATGTTTTAAAGTCACATTGATCTCTGAAGAGTAGACCTGAGTGAGTGCAGTCTAAAGGTGTTAGGAAAGATTCTGGGGGGGAATCCTCCATATTAGTCTCTGAAAAGTGTTTCCTTAGTGTCAGTTTGCGAACTAGTCTGTTAATGTCTATGACAGTAGAGAAGACATCAAAGTTTGTGCTGGGTGCAAAAGTGAGTCCTTTATTAAGTATGGAAATCTGTGCAGATGTGAGTTGAGTGTTAGACAAATTGGTCACATTAATTATTTCTTTTTGTTTTTTGAGGCTGTCCTGCTGGGGTACCGTTGTGTCTGACTTGAGGATTTAGGAGTGCTGGTTTGGCTGGGTGATTTGACAAGAGTGGCCAGGGTTGTTCTAGTCGGGACACCAGTTCCTGCATTAGTTGAGGTAGAGGGTTCACTAGGCTCAGTAGTGGGAGTACTGGGGGATTGTGGGAGAGATGTTTCAGAATCAGTAGTTTCTATACTAGACAAAGTAACTTTTTTTCCATTAGTATGACCCCTACGTTTTTTGTTACTATTCTTGGAGGTGTTAGAGTTCCCCCTCCCCCTAGTGGGCCTAAGTTGTTGCCATGAGTAGACTATATTAAGGTCATAGTCCTTTGTGTCACGATTGTATTTAGACACTTTTCTACTGGATAAGTCCATATCTAGTTTGTTGATGGTTTCCTCTAGCTGCGCTGTGTAATCCTTATATTGGGTTGTAGCCTCAAAGGGATGAATGTGAGTCTCTGTAGCTTTAATTTCTGTCAGGATTGAGTCTCTTTCCTGTCTTTTATGTCTCAGTAGTTGGTTCATTAGGGTCATGGAACATCTAGTTAGGGTATGGTTCCACTCCTCCATAAACTCTGGTAGTTGTTGGGCAAAAGAGGGGAATTTTTTCATCCTTAGCCCACGTGGGACCTTCCCCTCCTTGATATATAAATCCAGGAATTCTATGTCCCACCAGAGATTGGTCTCCTTATATCGGAGTTTCTCCAGACCTGAAAATAATGATGCCAAATTTTCTTCCCTAGGTACTGTAGGTAAAGCATTAGCCCCTTGGAGTGCTGTGGCCAGAATGTGCCTGCGTTTGTCATCAGAGAATTCCCCAGTGGGATGTGTAGTTGCAGTTTCTGACATTTCGGCCATGGTATATCAGTAAGAAGATGTGTAATATGAGAGAGATCAGAATTGTGAGCAAAAACAGTTGAAGAAACAAAAAAATAATTCTGTCTCTCTTTACAGTTGTCAAAAATCAGTCCTGAATAGTGAGAGTAACCAGTACTTTTCGTATAAGGTAAGTGTCAAGCAAGTACGGTATTATTACAATCAGCATAGGTGTATGAGTCGATGGAGACTGAGCTGACAAGGATTGCAGTGGCAAAGTAGGAAAGAGCGGGTATTTCAAGACAGAGCAAGCGTAAGTAGAGATAAACAAACAACAGTCCAAAGGATATAGCTACCTGTTTAGGCGATATCAACCCGGATCCCTCTGTGGGGTTGTGTCTGCTGGAAAGTTGCAGTTGTTGTAATTGTGACCAAAAGATGTTTCGTGAGTGCACCTGTGTTTTACAGGTCACGTAAGTTGGTGTGGTCGCTTTGTCTCTGCTCCTGTCTAGGCCCGATGGGGTAGGCACCTTTATGATAGAAGTCCTGCCGCTGTATGAGAGGTACCCGTCTTTGGTGTGGTGTGGTGCAATCTGTGCTCCTCGTCGTCGCCAGTGATGACGTCTCACGTGTATATGCGCCCCCTCGTGCAGCGTGCCTGACGCTCCGTCGCTGGTATGACACGTTCGGGGCGGCCAATGTGAGGTAGGCCTAGGCCGGAGTTGTCGTCGCCTCAGTCCACCAAGGGACCAAAGAAGGCTCAATGCTGTGGTAAGGCAATCAGTAGTCAGAGCATGCAGCATACTTGATCGCTGATGCGACACGCCAATGAGAAAGTGCCAATCAGGAACAGGCCTAAGCCGCTTTTGCCGCTGTCGGGGTCCGCCAAGGGACACAAGGCTAAGTGCTGTGCAAGAGCAATCCAGGTAGCTCTCTTGGATAAACAGGGCTGGAAGAGTAAGTGGTTGGTTCCGGTCCTCAGGGCTGGCTCAGCCGGATACAGGATACAAAGGAAAAAGCAAGGACTCAGGAACTTGAAGCCAGGTGACTTTATTGGATATACAAGGTGAGTAGCACTAACACAGGTGTGCAAGGGGTGCTAGATGTGACGCGTTTTGCGCATGCTCACATGCGCTTCATCAGAGATCTAGTAGTGTTACCTGTGAAAAGGTTATATAGAGAACACCAGCCAATAGAACATTATACACAAAAGTGGGCAGTACTAATCCCGACACTAATCCCTATGGTAATTAAGTGAAACTACTAGTGAGTGTGATATGACTAAAGTAAATAAGTAAATAACATCAGTGAATAACAATCAAAAATCTATTGATCAATGGAAAAGTAAGTGCAAGGGAAAAAAGGGGAATTATTTTAAAAGTGATGCTTGTATCAAAGTGATAATAAATTGATAAAAATTAACTATTGGCAAGATATTATTTACATTCAAAATGAGAGAGAGATAAAAAGAGGTGGAAAGGATCTAGGGGAAGATTTTCTCCTCCTCTAAACTCCATAGCTATATTAAAAAGCACACATCATAAAAGTGCATTAAAGTTTCTTTTTTACCTTTTTTCTTTTTTTACTTTTTTTCACCTCATGATATTGTTCTTTAATTTATTAAATTCTTTTTAAGAAAAATCTTTTACTTAATTTGTTCAGGAAGTCACTAGGAATCAATGTTAGAGTCTTCATAAATTCTGTAAGTTGGTTTTCTCTATGAGATTTATGGCATTAGATTCCTGCATTGGTAACAGGGACAATTGTAATGTTTCCTGTACCATATATATATATATATATATATATATATATATATATATATATATATATATATTTTTTTTTTTTATTTTTTTTTTAAGTAAACAACCCAAGGTATTAATCTAGGCCCGTTTAGTTATGTAATGCCACATTTTACAGCCAAATGAGATCATTAAAATAACAAATTGACAACTTTTTTATAAACTTTGTGTCTATCACTGATGGATTATTTACATAAAGCTTATGCAATCATGACACAAATGATTGTTAAAGCTTCACTGAGATCTCATTTGTTCAGACAAAGCAGATATGCATGGCTTTGCCATTGTTTTTTTGGTAATTAGAAAGCTGCCAATTGCAGCTTCATACAACACTTCTGAAATTCCTGTCAGTGAAGGAGTTCATTAGTTAGCTGGTAAGGGTAATAGAATTATATTGTAAAGATTACCCTCCCACATGTCATCTCCTACCTTGTTTTTTTCCTTCCTAAAGAGCTCTCCCAACCCCGTTCATTCCTCACTTCCATCTTAGGTACTGTCAGACAGTCTTCACATAACATAGTTGGTGTCAAAAAGTAGGTTTATTCAGCTACTTCATATTGTATACAAACAACAGAAGCTGCTTTGCAATTCTGCTTCCCGCAAGTGTTGGGTTACTGACAGGCCATACTCTCATGTGATTTATTTATTTTAAAATTTTTATTTATTAGTTAAGTGGTTTGGACAGCAGCTCCACACCTGCAGGCAAAGACAGGGAATATACAAGAAACAGAAAAGTCCAGCCAAAGGAAATAAAAAAATCCTTTATTTCTCCATAGGGGTCAAGATGAAACAGAGCTGAGACAATGTTTCAAGCTCAAAAGCCCTTAATCATGTCGAGCAGATGTACACCTGAGTATCACTTAAATAGTATCACATATCAATAACACCTGGTGGCCAAACTTAATACATTCATTGTATTCCAAATTTCAGCTTCTTTATATATGACTTTATAGAAAAAAATTAATAATTCCAAAGTGAGAGGTGATAAATGTATTTGTTCTACCCTAAATTAAGCCTTTATAAATCCATTAAACACACCTCATATATTTTGTATTGATTGATATTTTTTTAAAAGATGTTCTTAATTATTTGAACATTAGGTGGCATATTTTATTAGTACAGTATCTAAATAAACTGAAAAGTGGAATAAAATGAATGTATTAAGTATGGCCACTAGGTGGCATTGCTATGTGATACTATTTAAGTTATGCTCAGGTGTACACCTGCTAGACTAATGGCTTTTGAGTAGGGATGGTGCGAATGTTTCTAAAAATTCAAAATTTAAAACAAATTTTGATACATTCGTTCATTCAAATCGAATTTCAAATGTTTATATAACATTCTAACATTCTAACTATTTTTGAATTTTCGTTTTCGAATTTTTCAATAAAATTCGAAAATATTCATTCGAATAATAGAATGTTTAGCTATGAATTCATTCAATTTCGAAATGTAATATTCGAATTTGAATGTGACATTCGAATTCGAATGTGACATTCAAATTTGAAATATTATTTCTAGTCTACAACTGTGTTTAATGAATGTAATATTCGAATTCGAATGCTACATTCAAATTCGAATGTCACATTCGAATTTAAAATAGTATTTCTAGTCTAATACAGTGTTTTAAATGTGATATTCGATTTGAATGTGATATTCGATTTGAATGTGACATTCAAATTCGAAATAGTATTTCTAATCTAATACTGTGTTTTATAAATGTAATATTCGAATTTGACATTCGATTCGAATGTGATATTCGATTAGAATGTGACATTTGAAATAGTGTTTCTAGTCTACAATTGTGTTTTATAAATGTAATATTCAAATTTGAATGTGATATTCGAATGTTACATTCAAATTCGAATGTGACATTCGAAAACTGTAAATAACATTCGAAAATCGAATTTTTAAGAATATTCTTTCTTATCAACATTCTATTATGTAAATAGAATTTCTACAATAACATTCAAATTCGGATATAAACACATTCGCCCATCCCTACTTTTGAGCTTGAATGAAATGTTTTCTCACTTTTGTATTACCTTAACCCCTATGAAGAAATAAAGGATTTTATTTTATTTCCTCTGGCTGGACTTTACTGTTTTGTTTTTATATATGTATATGTATATATATAATTTTCTTCCATTGCTATTACTGATCTGTATTATTTTTAAAACATCATGGGCAAGAATACAAATGTCGGCAAATCTGTTTTTAGCAGTTGTGAAAACACGGCACGCGTTATGGCTTTTTCCACATTTGGGGTTGCGCAGGAATTACAAGTTGCAAAATAACTTATTTTGCAAGTGCTTTAACCCGCGTAATCCAAAAAGCCAAATCGCATGCACGTTCACTAATTCCCCCATAAAAGTCAATGGAGAAGACAAATAGAAAAAACACAAAACACTAAAACCCTAATCTGTTGCCAAAGCCAATGAAAAGTGTACATACAAATGTGAATATTTCATATTGCAAGAATGTTTTCTTAACAGAACATGTTCTATTTATTTGTACATAAATATTTATCTGTGTATGTGTATGTATGTCAATGTAAAATCCCTTCTTCTGCTTTTTTTTCTTTCTTTGAGCCCTTATAACCTTTTTGTGCAATGTTTTTTTTTAAAATAATTTTTATTAGACAGTGTTAATATGAGTGTAAGTGTACTTTGTAATGTATTTTGAAAGTGTTTTTGTGAAACTTTTATGTTGCTGAAAATGGTTAATTACAGCTCTTCGAGAGCAGAAAGGATTGTTGCATAAAAGGCGATTGAGCATGCACAATCGTGATTTTTCAAGACTTGTAATATCTGCGCAATGGAAATTGATTGCGAAAAGAACATTTTGCATGTGGAAAACTTATACCGCACAACTTGTAATCTTGCCCTGTATGTGTGAGATACCATACTTGAACACTGTTAAAACTTTTGGTTTGTCTTCAGGTATCAATAAGTTCTCATATCGATTAATGGTTTAGCAAACCATATTGATTAATGGTTTAGACAAACCCTTAAACAGAAGAAAAAAATGTGTTTAAATTACATGTGCTCTCCTCTCACTAAAATATGGCATACAGTAGGACTTAAATGTAAGCACCATCTAAAGACTCCAAAACAGCTCAGTATAGGAGAGGAAATGCTCAGCAGTTAAGGGGTTAATTCCCCTACAGAGTGAAGCTTTTTACTCCTCTATTTATGCAGAGCTCGAAAATATTTTTTTCTGCTCATGTGCAAACAGCGCTTAAAGTAAAATTTTAATGCAGGCGGGTTAGCATTCGTATTCTAAGTTTAAAGCAAATTGTTTGCGCTCAAGCAAAACCCACTCACTATCCCGACACTGTGTAAGATCTACAGCGCTGAACCTGAAGGTGGTTCACATAAAATAAAATTATATATATATATATATATATATATATACACACAGAAATATATATGTGTATATATATATATATATATATATATATATATATACAGGGAGTGCAGAATTATTAGGCAAGTTGTATTTTTGAGGATTAATTATTATTGAACAACAACCATGTTCTCAATGAACCCGAAAAAATCATTAATATCAATGCTGAATAGTTTTGGAAGTAGTTTTTAGTTTGTTTTTAGTTATAGCTATTTTAGGGGGATATCTGTGTGTGCAGGTGACTATTACTGTGCATAATTATTAGGCAACTTAACAAAAAACAAATATATACCCATTTCAATTATTTATTTTTACCAGTGAAACCAATATAATATCTCAACATTCACAAATATACATTTCTGACATTCAAAAACAAAACAAAAACAAATCAGTGACCAATATAGCCACCTTTCTTTGCAAGGACACTCAAAAGCCTGCCATCCATGGATTCTGTCAGTGTTTTGATCTGTTCACCATCAACATTGCGTGCAGCAGCAACCACAGCCTCTCAGACACTGTTCAGAGAGGTGTACTGTTTTCCCTCCTTGTAAATCTCACATTTGATGATGGACCACAGGTTCTCAATGGGGTTCAGATCAGGTGAACAAGGAGGCCATGTCATTAGATTTTCTTCTTTTATACCCTTTCTTGCCAGCCACGCTGTGGAGTACTTGGACGCGTGTGATGGAGCATTGTCCTGCATGAAAATCATGTTTTTCTTGAAGGATGCAGACTTCTTCCTGTACCACTGCTTGAAGAAGGTGTCTTCCAGAAACTGGCAGTAGGACTGGGAGTTGAGCTTGACTCCATCCTCAACCCGAAAAGGCCCCACAAGCTCATCTTTGATGATACCAGCCCAAAGCAGTACTCCACCTCCACCTTGCTGGCGTCTGAGTCGGACTGGAGCTCTCTGCCCTTTACCAATCCAGCCACGGGCCCATCCATCTGGCCCATCAAGACTCACTCTCATTTCATCAGTCCATAAAACCTTAGAAAAATCAGTCTTGAGATATTTCTTGGCCCAGTCTTGACGTTTCAGCTTGTGTGTCTTGTTCAGTGGTGGTCGTCTTTCAGCCTTTCTTACCTTGGCCATGTCTCTGAGTATTGCACACCTTGTGCTTTTGGGCACTCCAGTGATGTTGCAGCTCTGAAATATGGCCAAACTGGTGGCAAGTGGCATCTTGGCAGCTGCACGCTTGACTTTTCTCAGTTCATGGGCAGTTATTTTGCGCCTTGGTTTTTCCACACGCTTCTTGCGACCCTGTTGACTATTTTGAATGAAACGCTTGATTGTTCGATGATCACGCTTCAGAAGCTTTGCAATTTTAAGAGTGCTGCAAGATATCTCACTATTTTTGACTTTTCTGAGCCTGTCAAGTCCTTCTTTTGACCCATTTTGCCAAAGGAAAGGAAGTTGCCTAATAATTATGCACACCTGATATAGGGTGTTGATGTCATTAGACCACACCCCTTCTCATTACAGAGATGCACATCACCTAATATGCTTAATTGGTAGTAGGCTTTCGAGCCTATACAGCTTGGAGTAAGACAACATGCATCAAGAGGATGATGTGGTCAAAATACTAATTTGCCTAATAATTCTGCACTCCCTGTATATATATATATATATATATATATATTTGTTCTCATGTTTGATTTTTGTTCTTTGTTCTATTTTTACGCTGATACCCCCATGTTTTAATGAGTGTGACTACACTTGAATAAAGTTTATGTTTTTACCGCTATTTTGCTCTTTTTGCTGAAAACTTTGGGCTTGTGTATATATATATATATATATATATATATATATATATTTATTTATTTATGAATACGTACAGGTATATACATAAATAAAATATATACAAATGTATATTTAAAAATACAAAGAACATTTTCTTCTAAGTGATGAACATTGGAAAGTTTTTACATTGAATATATAGTAACATAGTAGATGAGGTTGAAAAAAGACTGAAGTCCATCAAGTTCAACCTATACAAATCTAAAATATATACAAAAAGCTCCAGTTAAACTTAAATAATCCCACTAAAAGGTGACCCATTTAATACTAGCAATCATATCCATGATTTTTGTTTATAGACAGAAATGTATCCAAATAATTTTTAAATGTATCTAGGGTATTGGCATTAACTACCTACTTTGGTAATGAGTTCCACAATTGTATTGCTCTTACAGTGAAACAAAGTTTCTGTTGCAGGAGATTAAATCTCCTTTCCTCCAACCTTAAATTGTGACCTCTGGTCACAAACAATTTTCTTGGAATAAACAGAGCTTCTGCCATCTCTATATATGAGCCTTGAATATATTTATATAAAGTAATCATGTCACCTCTTAAGCGCCTTTTTTCTAAAGAAAACAGACCCAGTTTGGCTAGCCTCTCCTCATAGGTTACATTCTACAATCCCCTTATTAGCTTTGTGGCCCTTCTCTGAACTTTTTCTAGTTCTGCAATATCATTTTTTGCGATTGGTCCCCAGAACTGCACTCCATACTCAAGGTGAGGTCTTACCAGGGCTTTATATAGTGACAGAATTATGCTTTCCTCCCTTGAGTAAATGCCTCTTTTAATACATGCTAGTATCTTATTAGCCTTTGAAGCTGCTGCCCTGCATTGTGCACCCATATTTAGCTTGTTATCTATTACTACCCCCAAATCCCTTTTCTCCTGTGTTTGGCTAAGTCTTGCACCATTTAAATAATACGTTGCCTGCTTATTTTTACTTCCAAAATGTAGAACCTTGCATTTTCCTGTATTAACTCTCATTTTCCATTTACCTGCCCATACTTCTGATTTTTGTAGGTCCCTTTGTAACGAAAGTTCATCCTGCACTGACCTAATGACCTTACTTAACTTAGTATCATCTGCAAAAATAGAGATGTTGCTATTTAATCCTAGATCCAAGTAATTTATAAAAATATTAAAAAGAATAGGGCCCAGCACTGATCCCTGGGGTACTCCACTGATTACCTTTGTCCAATCTGAGTATGATCCATTTACTACTACTCATTGCTCCCTATCTTTTATCCAGTTATTTATCCATAAACTAACATTTTCAGCTATTCCCAGTCCCTTCATTTTGTGCATTAATCTCTCATGTGGCACTGTATCAAACGCCTTTGCAAAATCTAAGTATATCACCTCAACTGATTTCCCTTTATCTATATTTTTACTTACTTCCTCATAGAATCTGATTAGATTAGTTTGACATGATCTATTTCTCATGAAACCATGCTGATTAGAACTCATAATCTTGAATATGCTCATCAATATAATCCCTTCAAATATCTTTCCCACTATTGATGTCAGACTAACTGGTCTATAGCTTCCTGGATCATCCCTACTTCTCTTTTTGAAGAGTGGCACCACATCAGCTTTATTGGAGTAGGGGAAGAATCAGCGCTAGTTATAACCTAAAGCCAAATACAAGTAGGGACCCTCTCAAGAAATCCCTTGGGTGTGTAGCTACAGAAAAGTGGAAGTATTGGCGCTTACAGCTAGGATAGATCTATATTTATATGAAAATACGAAAAAATAATACAATATATATATATATATATATATATATATATATGAGTAAGAAATAATATAGGATATATTATGGGGCTTCTAAGAGATTGCTTAAATGATACAACACTCTAGAAAAGATAACAAGATATTTAATATTAGTAGATTAATAAATACAATTGATAAAGAACAATGTCTAAAATATCAAGCACGATTACAATATAAAATTAAAGGGAAGGGGTATGCAGGGCAGTAAAACCTAACTCTAAAGACTAGCTCAAACAAGCAGATTACAATAGAGAGGTACAATGTCAAGCAGAACGATTCCCTATTCCTAAATAGTAAGTTAAAATACACAAGTGGATAGGAGATGACCTCGGTAATGTAAATATAGCACTCGATAAAAAAACACTCAATAATAAAACACTCAATAATAAAACACTCAAATATAGAATCTGGACGTCCAGTATTAAAATAATAGAGATAAACGTGTAAAAGAAAATAATCTAAAAGGGTTAAATATAAACAATGATCAGAATAAATTGTCTCGTAAGAGCAAATATATATATATAGGCTCAGTAAGCAACGATGGTATTGTATATCACCAGTAGTCTATTGGAGCTTAGTCTATTCACTTTATGCTCTCAGATGTAGTTGATCTTGCTCATCGAGTATTGGATCAAACTTAAACACATTTGAGAGTGGTACCTTAAGCTTTGTTAAGAAGAGAGAAGGCAGCTGTCTGTAGTAGAGTGGATCGATCTTTTCCGTCTCTATTCAGTAGTCGGTCTGTGTCCGATAACCGCCTCTTCAAAATCACAAGAGCAGTGTATCCAGTAGCCAGCTTAGGCTTTGCTGGCGTCTTCTGTTTCTGCATGGCCGGTCACGTGATGCTGTGTCAGCTGTCAGGTAGTGTGTAGCCGTATCAGCTGTTTTTACCTGTGTCCGCGTACTCTCTGCTTTCAGTGAAAGCTAAGTCGGTATATTCAGAATTGGTGTGTTGGAAGTTCCTCCTTCCAGGCTTACAGCTGAGGGCTGAGTTGTTTACTACCATCCACCTTTGAGACATTTACATCACCCTCTATTTCTATCTAAAAAGAGGAGTGCTGCTACTTTCCATTAAGAAGAGTTTGCCCTCAGCTGTAAGCCTGGAAGGAGGAACTTCCAACACACCAATTCTGAATATACCGACTTAGCTTTCACTGAAAGCAGAGAGTGCGCGGACACAGGTAAAAACAGCTGATACAGCTACACACTACCTGACAGCTGACACAGCATCACGTGACCGGTCGTGCATAAACAGAAGACGCCAGCAAAGCCTAAGCTGGCTACTGGATACACTGCTCTTGTGATTTTGAAGAGGCGGTTATCGGACACAGACCGACTACTGAATAGAGACGGAAAAGATCAATCCACTCTACTACAGACAGCTGCCTTCTCTCTTCTTAACAAAGCTTAAGGTACCACTCTCAAATGTGCTTAAGTTTGATCCAATACTCGATGAGCAAGATCAACTACATCTGAGAGCATAAAGTGAATAGACTAAGCTCCAATAGACTACTGGTGATATACAATACCATCGTTGCTTACTGAGCCTATATATATATTTGCTCTTATGGGACAATTTATTCTGATCATTGTTTATATTTAACCCTTTTAGATTATTTTCTTTTACACGTTTATCCCTATTATTTTATTACTGGACGTCCAGATTCTATATTTGAGTGTTTTATTATTGAGTGTTTTATTATTGAGTGTTTTATTATCGAGTGCTATATTTACATTACCGAGGTCATCTCCTATCCACTTGTGTATTTTAGCTTACTATTTAGGAATAGGGAATCGTTCTGCTTGACATTGTACCTCTCTATTGTAATCTGCTTGTTTGAGCTAGTCTTTAGAGTTAGGTTTTACTGCCCTGCATACCCCTTCCCTTTAATTTTATATTGTAATCGTGCTTGATATTTTAGACATTGTTCTTTATCAATTGTATTTATTAATCTACTAATATTAAATATCTTGTTATCTTTTCTAGAGTGTTGTATCATTTAAGCAATCTCTTAGAAGCCCCATAATATATCCTATATTATTTCTTGCTCTTATATATATATATATATATATATATATATATATATATATATATATATATATATATATATATATTGTATTATTTATTCGTATTTTCATATAAATATAGATCTATCCTAGCTGTAAACGCCAATACTTCCACTTTTCTGTAACCACATCAGCTTTATGCCAATACGTAAAAGACTTTATAAAATATTAATCATAATTAAAAATTATTTTATATGTTTTAAGGTTAGTGGATAAAGCTCCAAAGTGTACACATACTGTATGTATATATATATATATATATATATATATATTTATTTATATATAGAATACAAAATAAATACAGCGCTATAGATACAGTGTCCCCAAATTATAAAATAGCAGTAATGTCCTATAAATGCAGGTCTCCCCTTATTTAGTCCCAAAGCACCCAGTCACAAATGAAAGGAGGAGAGTGGAAAAAGGAAAGCTGAAGGAATCCACCTGGACAAGAGAGATCCTCCAAAAGAAAATCTAGAACAGAAAAGGAAAGGGCACACAGCAAAAAAAGTCCTTTCTGCTGTAGTATACCAGGTGACTTTGTAAAGAGTTTAATACAGTATAGCCAAATGAACACTCACGTATGTTAACCTCAACTCCTATGAGGTATGGATAAGACACTGTGTTGCATATAGCCACTGAGGATTGCAGCTTTGTTTCCTTAATCACCAAACCGTTCTCCTTTGGATGAATTCCTCACCTCCCCAACAGAAGATTAACTGTTTCGGAAGGGAGGTCATTACCCATGTCCATCTGGCCTTTCATTAAGTGTCCACTGAGGTGATCCCTTGCCAAATACAAGTCAATTCAGCTCCTGAAAAGATGAATTGAGGACTGCTGCCACACATTTACAGCTACCAAGGCCTTTCCTAATTAAATTCTCAAGACTTAATGGAAGGCCAGATGGAACATGAAAGGTAATAACCTCCCTTCCAAAACAGTTAATCTTCTGTTGGGGAGGTGAAGATTTTATCCAAAGGAGAACAACGGTTTGGTGATTGAGGGAAACAAAGCTGCAATCCTCAGTGGCTATATGCCACACAGTGTCTTATTCATACCTCATAGGAGTTGAGGTTAACACACGTGAGTAATCATTTGGCTATACTGTATTGAACTCTTTTCAAAGTCACCTGATATACTACACCAGAAAGGACTTTTTTTGCTGTGCGCCCTTCTATATATATATATATATATATATATATATATATATATATAACCATATATATATATATGCTTTTATATGTTGTAATGGGTTTCTGTTATGAGCTGCAAAAATAAATGTGTAGTGTGTCTGCTTGAATAAAATACTGTGCTTCTATCTTCTGTTTTGTTTTTATTTTTAGCTAAATGCCAGGAATGAAATTGAAAATGACTGACTGAATTAATACATGGTTTCTTTTTCTTTGCAATTTACTCAAAGCTAATAATTACAAATATATTTTGTTATGTATTTCTCTGTAATCCTGAAATAAAGGATTTATATAAACGTTATAATAGTTTTAAGCAAGGACAACTTTTAAGTAATTACAAATCATGTTTATATGTATTTCTCTGTAATCCTGATATAAAGGATTTATCTTTATAATAGGAAATATTAAGTGCGTCATAGATCTGTATAAAGAGAACTGTAAAGAGAAGCATTCAAGGACACAAGATAACAATTGTTTATACTTAGTGATGTCATCAGATTAGAATATAACATTATAACTGTCTCTTTGTAGCCAGAGAGACTAGAACATCTTTCAGATTAGGATTGGTTGCTAAGGTCATTTAAATGTTATGTAAAACTATTATTATCAGCAAGCTTAATTAACTTAATTAGATTTAACTCTGTGTATTGGGTACTAATGAATTGCATTTGTTTTATTATTTCTATTAACTGATTTACTGCATAATAAAATATATTTTCGGACATTTCTCTCTCTAATGAATTTCTTATTATTTTATAAAAAAATAAAAATATATATTGTACTCATAAAAATGTCTTTATAAAACATGAGACCTCTTTCTCTATATAAAATTAAAGATTGGTGCTTGGAAACTATATTTCATTATAACTGTAGTTTAAGATTTTATTAGTGAAAAAGTTGGGAACCAATACAATTCGGCGTCCCTGAGTGTTTGAGAGAAAATATTTGTTTGATATTTGTTATAACAATTATAACTAGGTCCTCTTATACATAAGAGAAGGTACTCAAATATCATGGCTGATCAAGATTTGCAGAAACTTTTAAAATGAAATGATGTGTTTTTAAAATGCAGAATGGTATTAGAAATGTTGAGGTTATTGCTTTAGAAATTCAGAATGGTCCTTGGGGTCTAGGGTCCCGTTATGGTTTAATTTTTTCTGAATTTAACAAATGCTGCTGGAGTAGCTTTGCAACAACCAATATATTGCACCATACAAGAAGATTTTAATCCAGCAAACATAGAATTATAAATGTTTCTTCTCAAGCTGTAGCAGAGATCTTAGGCAGACTTCCTGTTATTCCTGCTAGAAGACATGGCTCTTTAGCTAGAATTGAGATGTGGGGGACCCCTAGATATAGTTTGTACAGCCTAGTAAAGGAACATGAATTACCACCAATTCCAAACGATCCGCAAACTGAGAGAGAGAACCTTTTGGGGAGATTAAGATTCAAAGTCATATATTGGCTCAGGTTTTGAATAGTGGAAAAAATAGAGTATCAGGAATACAGGTTCCTTTAGTACAAACTGCAGGAATTTCTATGTCAAATATAAAAGCAATAACTGGACAAGTACTGCAAAATCCAAATTGTGGTTAAACAATAGGGTTCACACATTAGATGGAGTTTATCCAACTCATTATTCTCCACACAAAAAAAAGCATGGATAAATGCTATATTACCTCCTGGTTTATTCTTTAAATGAGGCAATGGACTGGAATTCGGTGATTAGGTCATGGTTAAGTTAGCTTCACTTGCTGATACTTTAGGAATGGTGAATAAGAATAGTGGCATTGTAGCAGCATATTTATTAGGATTGAGATATACAGAGAATAATCATGACATGGTATGGTTTTTTTTAAAGCCAAATGTTATTGAGCAAGGCTTAATTTTAGATGTAGAGAGACAAATAAGCTCTATACCTATAGTAGAGAGACCTAAAGGAATGTCAGAACTATTAATACATACATTTACACTTATAGGTAAGGACCTGACTGGGGATGCAATAGGAACTTCAAAAATCAGAGAGAAAGAAAGGAAAGGAGAAAAGATTTTCCAGCCTCAGAGAAACAGAGCTCAGTTTGTTAACCACCACCACCTTTCTCACAGGCCCCTCCACTTTACACCAATGAGAATCATTTTAAAACAACTCAAAGCAAATCTTCAAATTTACAGTCTAAAGAAACTCAACGCAGGACATTGAGACCATTTAAGAACCCCTGATAGATATAGATTTGGTAATGGTAGTGTAAGATATAGAGGAAGAGACACAGGAGGGCAAGATAGATATCAAGAGCAAGAAACTTGTTCTAATGAACGAGGTGCAGTTTCTGTTACCACTGCTACTACTTAGAAAGTAGGGAAATTAAGAAATCCTTACTAGACATCTAAGAGAAGCCTAAAGATGAATGGAGTGAAATTAAAAGTAGAATATGAAGGAGAGACTTATGAGGAATATTTAGATACACAGGCAGAAATATATTTTGTTCAGTCAAATACATACTCTAGAAGGTGAAGATACCTATTCCTCATATAATACTCAAGTAAAAATAAATAGTAAAAGAGTGCAATTAGAGAGAGTTCAGCATCCTAAGCTTAAAGGGACACTGAACCCAAATTTTTTATTTTGTAATTTTAAGCAAATTTCTAATTTACTCCTATTATCAATTTTTCATCGTTCTGTTGCTATCATTATTTGAAAAAGAAGGCATCTAAGCTTTTTTTGGTTTCAGTACTCTGGACAGCACTTTTTTATTGGTGGATGAATTTATCCACCAATCAGCAAGGACAACCCAGGTTGTTCACCAAAAATGGGCCGGCATCTAAACTTACATTCTTGCATTTCAAATAAAGATACCAAGAGAATGAAGAAAATTTGATAATAGGAGTAAATTAGAAAGTTGCTTAAAATTTCATGCTTAATCTGAATCACGAAAGAAAAATTTTGGGTACAGTGTCCCTTTAATTCTCATTTTCTAATAGCTTATAAGGATACAGCACATTTTATTTCATTGCAACAAGAAGATGACATTCCTTTAACTCGTGTACCTAACTCAATTCCCTACTCATGTACCTATCGAATTTAGCATCGCTTTACAAATAAATGACAATCATAATAATACATTAACAATGTAGTTAATATACACATTCAACTTCTATTAATTGCTAGATAAAGTAAATATATATATTTTTTTGTTTAAGCTTCATATTCTAATTATGCAAAGAGTAATCGCTTGTGAAATTATTTATACCCAGCATGGTAATATTCGTTTGTTATTTATGGATGATGCTATTTTACCAAAAAAAAAACAAAAAAACTAAAATATATTCAAACAGATTGCTTGCTACTTCATGTTGATTTTAATTAAACCTTAATTACTTTGTTGTTTCAGCAGAAAGCAAAATCCACTGTGTTAACAATAAAAGTCTAAAACCTGCATTCCTTTCTTATAAGACAGTTTTATTGCTAAATAAATAAAATATGAAATACCTTTCTTGAGTGTTTGCCTCTAGAGATGTTTGTAAGAGTTTAGAAGCTTCAGCAAAAAAAAAAAGAAAAAAAAAAAGATTTGGTAAAATGTCTTAAGCAAATTAGGCTCATTTTAATAAATTATTCTTAGCAATTATCCCATATTTTTTGCTCATACCACACAAATAAAATGTGATATATAAGACATTGCTGAATTTAACAGAATTGTAGTAGCAGAAGTTGAAAAATTAAAAAAAAAACAAAGAAAAAATTGTAAACATTCATAGGAAGATTTTGGGTCTATACAATGAAAATCAAGAATTCAACAGAAGAAGAATGTGGACTAAATATACAAAATAAAATATATGATGACAATTAAGCCTGGCCACGGGGTGGATTTTCCAACACTTTTCCTGATGTCTTTTGCAGGCTTGTTGAGTGGCTAATAGTAGCTGTGAGCACAGTTTTTTTTTTTTTAAATGTTAAAGATTTTTCACATGCTCAGCCCATGTTATTAAATGTAACTATTTCTTGGTTTCATAAAAAGTTTAAAATAAAGGGGCAGCATACGTATATAATATGTAATGTGCAATGTGATTGCTATATTAAACAGTTACCACCAATGTATACGTCACGTGTTCATACAGCATTAACGCTGCTATATTAAACATGCAATATAGAAAACATACAGTCAGCTCTAAATTTTGCAAAGAAGTGACACACCAACTTACAATCTGTTTAGTTAATTTGCCCTCAATGAAGTTGGGGCTTATAACAATCAATATTAATTATATTAAAAATATTATAATTGGGGGGCGGAGCTAACCTGTGAACAGTGTAGACGTGTCTGCATAGAGCTCCTAAAAAAGTATCAGCAAAACCTGTTTTAAAAGACCGTTTTTTCTCATCTCAACTCAGCTTCCCTAATTATTTTGCCCTGGAGGGACTTCTAACTACTTGTTTGGGGCTGAGACCCCTGCTGCCTTACTGCTGACAGCATTTCACACTCTGCAAGACCGGGCAGCATAAAATCCAGGGGGATTCTAAGGAGCGATCCTCGCAACCTACATCACAAATCCCTACACCCGGTACTTGGAGGTACCCCCCCCCCGGACACCTACCTGCTGAGGAGCGTTATCGCAACTTCCCAGAGAAGAACTGACCCGGCCGGCGAAAAGGCGCGAAAGAGCGCCATTAACTTCTGACGTCATCAGGCTGCGACAAAGTGAAAGGGAACACAGGCACCGGTAAGCGTTAAGGCAGTAGGCCTTTGGAACACGACCCCCATAGACACTATAACGAGCAGTGAGCACTATCACCACATCTTAAGGGGGAACATTTGCAGACCACTGTGCGCCGGAGGGCCAGGCTCCGCTCCGGTGCACATACTAAATGAGCCATATCTGCCTGTCTCATTATACAAGCTACTTGTGACCTGGCAAACCTGGGCTGCAGGAGAAGGGTCTACTCACTCTTAAGTCTGGCCACTATTCCACTGAGCTATCGCAGCCCACAGCACAGAGGTACAAAATACCGGTTTAAATAAACACTCATCAATAAACTGCTGGGACTTTCTGCTAACAGTACCCTGTTAAACTATACCTGCCTGCCATCTGGCCACTTGCTTTTACCTACATATCACTGCTTGATGGGATACAATATTTGAACTCTGGCCTACCATTAAAAATTCCAGCAACTGCCACACTTTATCTGATGATGATGTGAGCTTTGTCCTGTCTGGCTCAGAAATCTCACTAAAAGATATGAGATCCACCATCCATCATCCCTAACTCTTCCTAACACTGCAACTTCTAAGCTAATCAGCTACAAAGGGAAAGATAGAAAAGCTGTGTCTCTCCCCCTCCTTTCCTGCTCCAGCCTAGAGCAGGTCATATCCCAGCTCCTTTTTCCGGCTAAGCCCAGTGGTGGCACTTTCCCCTGGGGAGAGACACCTCATATTGGAATTGTGTCTCTAAGAGCTAGTCATCACACATACCCCAACCGGTCAGGTTTCTACTCACAATTACAACTGCAGTCACTCCTGCCATTTTTCTTTCTAACTAGTCTCTCCAATCTGGCAATGAGGTGCTGAGCCCTGCGGCACCCCTCCCCACCGGTGTGAATCAGCTGTGCCTACTGAGACCCCCCACCTAAGAGTCTGCTTCCGCTCTCCCCTTTTAAAAGGTCTCTGTCTCCCAACTCACTTGCAGTCAGAAATCTTGCTACACAATGTCCCAACAATCTAAAAGGAAGTCTAAGGGTCCTCATACTTCAAAACACATGGTCCGTGACCATTTTCAGCCAATCCGAGACCCCCTCCCGGACATCTCGGATGATGATAGATCGTTATCTCCTTCTTTGTCTGAGGGGAGGGCCAGTGTGAGGTGCTCACCACCATCTCGCATACAGTCTGAAACGGTCACCATTGACTCTATCAAATTGTTACTAGATCAACAAACCCAATCTTTTACAAAAAGATTTGACAAGCTTGAGAGGTCTTTTGACGATCTACGGAAAGACATTGTTACAGTCAACGAGAGAACTGATATAATTGAACGGAAACAAGAAGATTTGCTGGTAGATCACACGAACTGGGTTAGCTATGCTCAAAACCTGGCAGATCAGGTATCTTCCTTAGAGGCGAAACTGGCAGACCTGGAGGACCGCTCCAGGCGGAACAATATTAGAATACGTGGAATTCCTGAATCTGTGGGCCCTCAGGAGCTTGAAAAATATGCCCAAGCGCTGTTCAGTGCTATCTTAGGTCCTTCAGGAGACCATGACGTGAGAATTGACAGAATCCATAGAGCTGCCAGACCACAAAATCTCCCTATGGATAAACCTCGGGACACCATAGCCAGACTCCATTACTACTCCTCTAAAGACCGGCTTATGAAAGTGACCCTTAGGCAACCTCAACTACCTGACCAATTTCAGGACATTGCATTATTTCCTGATCTATCCTCCTTTACCCTGCAACAAAGAAGGAGCTTCAATGAATCCACCAGAACCCTACGCCTACACCAAATCCGGTATAGATGGGGGTACCCTACAAAATTGATCATCACTAAAGATGGGACTCAACACACAGCTCTGACCCCACGACAAGCTCAAGATCTGCTGAGGGTTTGGAACCTCCCCGCTGGAATTGTGGATGGTGATCTTCCCCGCCCACATGGAGGGGGCCCGCCGCTGAGACCAGGGGCTCAGGCCTGGAATCCAGACAGGTTGGAGGGGGCTCAGCAGGGTCCAGTCCGTTAAAGCAAACCTCTTTATTATCAGTGCCTTACTAGCCTTGACTTAGGGCTGGACACCTGTTGGTTGTACCTAAGACTGAGATTGTCCCCAATACCTTCAAGTGTCTAAATGGACTGGTAATGTACTAAAAACTGCACCAATGGTTATTTATCTGTTGTTTACTGTTTATTCTGTTTATAGGTGCCTCAAGTGGGGCAACTGTTTTCTTTGAGTGTTACTTTTCTCCATTCGTTGATGTAGCTGTTAAGGATCACTTATACTCCCGCTATCTCTATTTACCCTCTCTTCCCCCTTACGCCCTCTTTTCTGCTGGCTTTTTCTTTCCTTCTTCATCTGCCTCTCTCTGGCCCCTACCCATACTCCCACTGCCCTTAATACCCCACCCAGTTGGCTGAGCGCTATACTCTACTCTCCCTACTTGCTATTCGCCTCCTGGTTGACGTTTATTGCCTCCTGTGGCCTACAAACTGCAGAGGTGAGTTTGGGGGGCTATATCATTTTCACTATATGATCTCACAGTAGATTACTCTCACTAGTTATTTCCTCACCTTGCCTTAGCTCTAACCTGCTACTCCTCCTTCTTCCAGATCCCTTTCCCTTAACCCCTTCCCCGCCTCCTCATTTCCCGCTAGAACTATTCCCTGCCCTTCTTCCCATGATGATTTCAACTATTTTCCACCCTACCTAAGCCCTCCCTCCTAATCCATCCCTAGGCCCTCCTCTCTGATATGGTCTCATGTCTCCCCAGGATCAACCCCCTCCCCTGAGTCTAAATACAAATATGTGATCTATCTTGTTGAATTGCATGTTCTTTTGTCTAAAATTTTACATTCCAGGTGTCCTTCAACATTTCCTATGTTTCAAATATACCTATTAATGTTGTATGTGTTTATTCATTAAGGTCTATATATACTAATCGATGTATAACTTACCTATGCAAGTTAATTTCCCTTGGAATCTATGGCTACCCTAAATCTCTGAGGATATATGGGGGTTGGTGAAATGTTGTAGTGTAGGCATGTTACGATCTGACTCCAGCTGATAACCAAGATCATTTGCAGGGGTGCCTTCAATATGCTCACATCCTGAGACTCTAGTTTACTCTCTACGCTCAGGTTTGCTCTTGGGAATCGCAAGTGTATGTTTAGTCATCCCGACATGCACCCATCCTGACAAAAACCATAGAATAAGACACAGGATTAACCACTATACCCCCCTCGTCTGCGACCCTTGGTTCTAGCCTCTCATACTTTCCCACTCCCTTGTCCCCTCGCATAAGTCGCCTCCCCTTCCCTCTGTACCCTTCCCTTCAACCTTCCTTCCCCGCCTTCCCATCTCCTACTAGAACTATTTCCCCCCCTCTCCCCCTGATAACTTCCAGCCCCCCCATCCTACCTTAGTCCCCCTCCCTAACCCATCCCTAGCTCCCGCTCTCTGATATGGTTTTATGCTTCCCCTTGCAGCTATTGAAGTAATGAACGGGTTAAGCTGCACCATTCCCCTGAGTTTATTTACAAATATGTGACCTTCCTTGTTGAAATGTATGTTATTATATCTAAAATTTTACACACTATGCGTCTTTCTGCATGTTCTATGTTTTAAATATGTCTATCATTGTGTTATATGCTTATCCGCTACGACCTATATGCACTAATTGCTGTATAATTTACCTATCCAGGTTTGCCTTTGGGAATCACAGGTCTATCTAGTTAAATCCGATATACACCCAACACGACCAAAAGCATAGAACAAGACACAGGATTTCCCACTGCACCCTCCTTGTCTACTACCTTTAGTTCTAACCTCCCATATTTTCCTGCTTCCCTTTTTCCCCACATTAACCCTATAAGCTGCCTGAACACAGCTCTTTTAACTAGTAGTTAATTACCTATACACTGTGCACCGGTGGTGGGGGGGAGCCCTTTGGTCCCCCCCTTCATTGACTTTCCCTTTCCCCAACCGGGGACTGACTTGTTAGGTGCGGTTAGGGATAAATAACACTATCCTCCGTACCCCTTATTTGGTAGAGTGAAGTAGTCTCTACCCAGTCCGAAGAACCTAACGCAACACAGTGTCCCGTCCTCACATTCCCTTATATATTACCTACTCTCACTAATTCCCCCCTCCTTCCTTCACTTTTTTTTTTTTTTTTTTTTTTCTTTCTCTCCCTCTCCACTTCGCCATGAGGCTTGCCACATTAAATGTCCGGGGTCTTAATTCTCCTACTAAACGGAGTCTCCTTCTCAAATTCCTAAAAACACAACGACTGGATGTCGTGTACATTCAAGAAACCCATTGGACGGGGCCAAGGGCAGCTGTGTTTCGCCCTAAAGACTACCCAATCTGCCTATCCTCAACCTTCCAGAAAAAGGCTAGGGGAGTTACTATCCTAATTAGCAAACAGGTCTCTTATGAACCAATATATTTAGAATCTGACCCCTCGGGTAGATTTATTATCTGTGTTTGCCGGCTTGATAACATCCTACTCACTTTGGTAGCCCTGTACTCCCCCAATGTCCAGCAGACCAGATTTCTCAACCATCTTCTTGGAAAGGTGGACCGATTGGGGGAGGGGCAGATTATCATAGGTGGAGACTGTAATCTGGTCTGGGACCCGACCAGGGACAGAAAGTCCCAGAAACGGAACCCTTCATCGCGGGGAGAGGAACACTGCTCCAATCTCTTTAGGAATGCCGTTACTCGATATTCGTTTCATGACGTCTGGAGGGCTCTACATCCGGATGTGGATGATTATACCCACTATTCGGCTCCCTTTCGGTCTTTTTCGAGGCTTGACTATGTCTTTTGTCACGCAAGGTCGTTGCAATCGGTTGAGGAGGCGAGGATCGTACCTTGCGCATGGTCAGACCATGACGCAGTGGTCGTGAATATTAATTTATCCTACTCGGGAGGCAGTGGATCCTTCTGGCGTCTCCCGGAACATCTCCTTGCGGATTCACAGATCCCTCTCTGGCAGAGGGAAATAGAGGAGTTCCTCTATATTAATGACACTGGGTCCGCATCAGCATTATCCTTGTGGGCGACGCTTAAGGCCTATCTTCGCGGACTTTTTATTCAAAAAGCATCGGAAGCCAAACGGCTCAGAGGAGCCACCCTAGCTCACCTCTATCACGAATATACTCTCGCCAGAAATCAGCTTAGAGGATCTAGATCGGAGTCCTTGGTGAGGAAAGTTCATACACTTAAAAAACAGATAGAGACCCGGGAGTTGGAGAAGGTCCAGAGGGGACTCTACTATCTGAAGCAGAGGTACTATCACAAGGGAGACAGGGCAGACAAGCTCCTGGCCCATAAACTCCAACAACGAGTTTTAATAAGTAAAATAGCATACATCACGAGAAATAATAAAAAATCTTACTCTCCTAATGACATTGGAGAAGCTTTCGCTGACTATTACAGTGACCTCTATCAGATCTCCAATGATCCCTCTGCGAATTTCGCTCCGGTGTCGGCCATCTCGGAGTTCCTTCTTGACCTTCGGCTGCCAAAGGTCCCTGAGGATAGGATGGATTCTCTTACCGCACCTATAACGGTGGATGAGATTGCAACGACAATAAAGAATCTTAAGGCTCATAAATCTCCAGGGCCTGATGGGTTTGAGGCTCTGTTTTATAAAAAATTTGTGGGTCTGCTGGGCCCGCTTCTTGCTCGGGTGTTTGGGGAGGCGGCGACCGCGGGTGGGTTCCCTCGAGAGTTTTTAGAGGCGTCATTTGTAACCATTCCTAAGCCAGGAAAGAACCCTGAGTTCTGCGAGAGTTATCGCCCTATATCTCTCATCAATGGTGATGTGAAACTGTACGCAAAAATTTTGACATCTCGATTAAACAAAATTCTCCCGGTTCTGGTACATCCGGATCAGGTGGGGTTTACCCCGGGACGTCAGGGCTCGGACAATACCCGGCGCTTATTGAACATCTTCTTTGAGACTGCCGCTCTCGAGATCCCACTGGTAACCCTGTCGCTCGACGCTGAAAAAGCGTTCGACAGGGTCCGGTGGGAATACATGGTGGAGGTCCTGGGATCCTTTGGTTTTCCCCACGCCTTCACTAAAGCGGTCATGGCTCTTTACTCGGATCCATCTGCTAAGGTGAGGGGACTGGGATTCGTATCTAGATCCTTTGACATTAAGAATGGTACGAGACAGGGATGTCCCCTTTCCCCACTCCTATTCGCTCTGATGATGGAGCCTTTGGCCGCCAGACTCCGAGCGACCCCCACTATCCATCCTCTAGTATTGCATGACATTCCGCAAGCTCTAGCATTATTTGCTGACGACTTGACGATCTTTATGACTGAACCGGAGGAATCACTCCCTGAACTATTTAAGATTCTGTCACAGTTTGCTAGCCTGACGTACTACAAGCTTAACTACACCAAAACTGAGGCCTACGCCCTTGGCTTCTCTGAACCCACATTTGACACTTTGAGGGGGGCATACCCATTCAAATGGTCCAGGGATAGTCTCAAACATCTAGGGGTCGTCCTCTCCCACGACCCTAAACGGATTATATCCGCTAACTATGAACCCCTCCTCACAGAATTCCAACAAACGATCACGGGTTGGAAAGTCGCGGAGGTTTCCTGGACGGGTAGAGTCGCTGCCGTGAAAATGCTTTTGTTACCCAAATTAATTTACTTCTTCAGGTGCCTACCGGTTCCCGTCCCAGCATACCTGCTCAATCATTTCCAGTCTATTTTCACAAATTACATATGGAAAGGAGGCCATGTGAGACTTCCACTAGCGCAGCTACAGAAACCTAAGAGGTGTGGGGGCATGTCAGTTCCCAATGTCTCCCTTTACTACAAAGCTGCCATGCTCTCTCATATCTCGGCCTGGGGAGTCAGGGACCCCTCCTCGGGGTGGTCTCGGCTAGAGCAGGGATCGTTACCTGCGGGCGTGGCCCTTGCCGACCTTATCTGGATCCCAGACCACGCCGATGTCTTGAATGGAATTCATAATCGCATAATTCGGACTTGTTTAAAACTTTGGAGAGAATTAAGATCCTCCGAGCAGGTCGCTCCGCATCCTTCCCCAATACATTCTGTCCGAGCTCTCTTACACTGTCTCCCGGAATCCCATCCTGGAAGATGGGAGGCTTTGGAAATCAGACTAATCTCAGACCTATATAGAGGTGACGCACTGGCTATGCCCCCCCACACTTATCCGTTGGAAGATTTCCCGCGGGAACTGCGCTTTGAGTACCTCCGCCTGGTGTCACTTCTCCTGTCCTGGGGATTTCGGAAATCAAACTTGAGAACCCTCACCAAATGGGAGAGGAGATGGTTGGGGGGAAGACTCCCACGAGGCACCCTGTCGTTCCATTATAAAACTCTCATTGACTCGCCCCACTTCATAAAAACTCAGTCGGTGGTGGCTTGGGAGAGGGATATGGGGATGGTGGCTCCGGATGGGGGTTGGCAACGCGCCCTCCAAGATGTTATTGCAGCAGTGCGATGCTCCAATCTGTTTGAACTATATCTCAAACTCCTGCTCCGGTGGCATTGGGTACCGACCAGGTTGCACAAAATGTATCCCACCCGAACGGTAGACTGCTGGAGGGGATGCAGTGGACGGGGCACCCATCTGCACATTTGGTGGGAGTGCCCCAAGCTGGAGCACTTCTGGACCCAGGTGACAGTTTTACTGCAGAGGCTGGGCCTTCTTGATACTCTCACAAGCGAAACAGCTCTTTTCCACCTCGGACTACAGAAACTTCCAAAATCATCCCGCTTACTTGGAGTCACTATCCTGCTGGCAGCGAAACTCTATATCGCTAGACAGTGGGCGAAGCATACTCCTGTCCTGCTAAACCCAGTCCTAGAGTCTCTAGACTATTTTCAGAAAATGGAGGAGCACGCGCTGAGGGTCGAGGGTCGCTACGACCTCTATTGCTCAATTTGGCTCCCTTGGGAGGAATACAGGAGAAAAAAGGGCCCTATTGATTAGACCACCCACCAGACTGTAAAACGGTCTGTGGCGAAACGTAATTGGGCGATCTGGCTGCTCTTCCTCCTTCCCCCCCCCCCCCTTTTTTTTTTTTTTTTTTTTTTTCTCTTCTACTCTCTCACCCGCTCTTACACTTCTTACTCACCCCCATATTTGCCATTAGTTCTTCGGATCCCCTAACTTCCCCCTACTCCTACACTGGTTCATTGGGTGGTTTACACTCAGCAGTTCATAAACTCAATCCCAACATATCTTAGAAGGTTCCATGCGCATAACAACCACTCCTTTTTCTATGTGATTCCCAATACGCACTTATGATTGTGAATGTCGAGTCTCCTGCGGGAACCAGACTTCAGATCCCACGAGTGGATCTATTTGATACAGTTGACATTTGTATGTTCGGTTTATTATTGTTCTAAATGAGGCAGCATTGGGGTCCACTCCCCGGACTCACCGTCAGTCAGAGATTGTAAGCACTCTTGGAAAGTTACCGACTTGTATTATCCTATACGTCAATGCTTCTTTTTTATTGCAGTGTTGGCTCTGTACGACAATGTTTCTTTTTTTTTTTTATTGCAATGTTTGTATATTGGATTTTGTTATTGCCTCAATAAAAATATATTTTCAAAAAAAAAAAAAAAATATTATAATTCTGAAATAATCAGCAATATGTGGTAGTTAGTTAAAGCACACATCAACAGATTTAAACTTTTTTTTATTATGTCCCTATTTAATGATTATTAAAGCACAAAACACTAGAATGATTTAATAAATATCAGTTTAAAGCTACACTAAATAATTATCTAATAATAATTATCTACTGTATATATTAAGTAAAATCATTACAAAGCTATCATTAATTTTCAAAGAAAGGCATTGAATAAATTGCATTTTATTTGCATTAGTATGGTTAAGAGTCAGAAACACTATTATAAATTCACAGCATATTTGGCAAAGATCAATTAAGCTCATAATCATGACAAGTGAGAGAGAAATTCTTAATTTGAATACCATATTTCCTGTTTGAGCTAACATTATTGTTGACATATTAAACCAAGTGATAGGAATTATATATAAAGACATGACTAAAAAAGGTTAGCTAGAATTAATAAGCTCATTTGAGCAAAATAAATCACATTAACTGAATATTTTCAGGGAGATATCCTTTGTTACAGCTTTGTGGTCCTGTTTTTAACCATGATTATATGTCTCTCTAGCAGTTGTTAACCCATACGTAGCAGCAGCAGCAAAGAAGGGTCTTTCCAGACATCAATAAACCCCATGCATTATAGAAACATTTCAGATATTGAAGACTGTTGTGATTAATGCTGTGGATTTTCTGATTATTTGCATAGAAGTTGTACAAGATATCTGGAAACAGTTTCTTACATAGAAAAGGTACACAGACTACCTTTAACAGTTCTGAACTCAGCATCAAAAGCAAGGATGATTTATCTTTCTCTTTCCTAAGATATGGTGAGTCCACGGCGTCCTCAATTACTGTTTGGAATATCACTCCTGGCCAGCAGGAGGAGGCAAAGAGCACCACAGCCAAGCCGTTAAGTATCACTGCCCTTCCCACAAACCGCAGTCATTCTCTTTGCCTTTGTCAATGGAAATGTAAAGGTCAGAAGGCTACTTCTTTCCCTCTGGTTGAGAATTATAATTTGTTCGACTTATGTGACTGCTGGACAGCAGCCTTCTGAGAGAATTACAGCTCATTCCACCAGGGCTGTCTCCTCTTCTTGGGCTTCTGTGGAACTGATTTGCAAGGCTGCAACTTGGTCCTCCTTACATACTTTTTCCAATTTTTATAAATTTGATGCTTTTGCTTCGTCGGAGGCCTCTTTTGGGAGAAAGGTTCATCAAGCAGTGGTGCCTTCTGTTTAGGTCCACCTGTATTGTGCCTCCCTAGTCATCCATGTCCTTTAGCTTGGGTATTGGTCCCCAACAGTAATTGAGGACGCTGTGGACTTACCATAGTTTAGGAAAGAAAACAACATTTATGCTTACCTGATAAATGTCTTTCTTTCCTGATATGGAAAGTCCATGGCCCTGCCCTTTATTTTAAAGACAGCTATTTTTTACTAAACCTCAGGTACCTATACACCTTATGTTACTCAACAGTAATTGAAGACGCTGTGAACTCACCATATCGGGAAAGAAATAAATTTATCAGGTAAGCATAAATTATGTTTTTTTTTAAATAAACTTTTATTTTTTTTATGGATTAATACAGTAGAGTTTGACTTTATATTTTTACATAAATACTTTTTTTTTTTTTTTTTTACATATTTTTAATCATTAATGATTTATAAATATTTTTTTAATAGGTCCATGTTATTTTTTTATTTTTAAACAATTTATACAATTGTTTAATATGTTTTAATCAAATTTTGAACTAATATATATGTTTTGTTATAGTAACATCTCTAGTTCTATTTTATCCTTAGTATTTACTGAATTCTTATTTTGGCGACCACCAAATACCCTATAGTTTTCAGTGTGAATTTTTAGTAGTTTTTTTTCTAGGGGATTTAGACTTTAATTTGTGGTGCTCTAATACCATCTCCTAGCTCAAATCTGTATATATTTTTATTATTAAAACTACATACCCAGCAGAAGGCCAGATTACAAGTGGCAGACAAATTTTTTTCTGCTTGCACACAAACATTGCAGAAAGTAAACTTCTAACACGGGCAGGTTATTAGAATTTGAAAGTAAATTTTTGCATGCGAGCAAAACTCAATGCGCACTACCTTCAAGACTTGGGATATTGTGACCTTGTTTACTTATTCTCCCCATAGACTTTAATGGAGCATGCTGAAGAAAAAACCTAACTCTTATCGCTCGCAAGCAAAACTGCGTTAGATTGCTAAACCAGAAGGTAGATATAAATCATTTACATTTCACTGTTCTTCACATAGAAGAAATGTTCTTTTAATTTAAAAAATATATATATATATATATATATATATATATATATATATACCGCAGACTTCATGCACTCACTCACAAAGCCATAGCTGAAATTAAGCCTGGATGTCTCCTCCACAATATTCAAAATGCTTTCCACATATGAAGGCATTCACAGGACTTGATTTTTTTCACATAAATGTTCTTTATTTCAGCAACAATTCATCACAATAAAATTGACGTTTTGGCTAATTCCTTTAGCCTTTGTCAAGACAATCTATACTCATAACACAAATATTATGTATCAATTATCTATACATCAAGAGAATATATAAAAATTGTATTCCCAAATCACTTCTCTACATCTCCCATTGTGACTGTGTATGCAATATATACAAAGTGCCCAACAAAATTCTAATGCCCAGCATTACATCACCAAATGTGAATTTCCTGCTTCGGATCATAAACTGTCTTAATAATACTTGAATTCTAAAATAATAACCACATAGTTACAGCATAATGCTTGGACATACCTCATTCGAAGTTGTATATATTCAGTGTGCTATTGTGAGGAATTGTTGCTGAAATAAAGTCCTGTGAGTGTCCTAAATTGTGGAAAGTCACATATATACAGGTGGCCCTCATTTTACAACGGTTCAATTTACACCGTTTCAGAATAACAACCCTTTTTTCCAGTCATGTGACTGCTATTGAAAAGCATTGAGAAGCAGTGCATTTATTAAAATAGCCAGTAGGTGGAGCTGTCCGCTTGTGTTGCAGCAAAGCCAAGCAAGCTGAAATTATCAGTTTAACCAAACCTGAGCTATCGAGCAGATTTCAAAGGAACAAGATCTTCCTGTCTATAAATCAGTCCAGATAGGAATGCATAGAAAGAACTGTTTGCAGAAAAATGCAAGTGAAGTCTATGTTGTGATTATTGTATTCATTTTACAATGCTGTTTATCAAATGTTTTTGTTAATTTAACTTAGTTTAATTATATATTCTGTGTTGTGTGATTATTTTATAAGGTTTATAATGCTGTTTAGCATTTAAAGTCTTCATTTCAAAGCTTTAAAAATAATGTATTAGGTTTTACTTATGACAATTTTGAGAGGGGCCTGGAACCTATCTCCCTCACTTCCCATTGACTTACATTATAAACTGGGTTTCAATTTACAATGGTTTCGATTTACAACCATTCCTTCTGGAACCTAACCCCGGCGTAAACTGAGGGCTACCTGTATATATATATGTATATATATATATATATATATATATATATATATATATATATATATATATATATATATATAATTTTTTGTATAGTACATTGGATTGGGAAATATTCATATTTTCATATGGGGTTAGCACACATGAGGATATGCAAACAGGTGGGGTGTTAAGTTTTTTTTCTCTATTGACTTCTATAGTGGAAAAGGTTATCGTGCACACTATATTGTAAGTTCGGCTTTTTGTGTGCGTCGGGTTAGCGAGATAACTTTTTACTTTAAACTCGTAATACTAGTGCAACCCAAAGCATGCAAAATGTTTACTTCTAGTGCTATAGCGAAAGTGCTAAATAGTGCTCCACTTGTAATCTAGCCCTCAGTTGGCTTAGTTTTAGTTTTAGTGATCAGGTGAGTGCAGCCCCTCTTAGACACAGTGCACTAATTTTGAGGATATAACTGTTATCTAGCTGTCATTGACATAGCAGGATATTGGGTATATGGCTACTGATGTTTATTGAGGTTCATACTATGAGTAACATTATACTCGCTAATTTCTATATCCCTATGATTAATCAGCATGATAGAATCCATAGATGGTCCTTTTATGGGGGTTGTGTTCTTGTATTATACGTGTTAAGTTCCGTTGTATATGCGCTCAGGACACAGACCCTCGGGGCCGTGGTAGGGAATTGGAGACACCAACCCCTGGTCCGGGGAAGAGTATACTGGATGTGGATAGATGATGTTCTGTGATTCATAGTTGCAAGAAGTTATTGTAAAATTCATGGAGAGTGAAACATATGTAAACAATATATTCTGGCTTCAATGGAAACATAAATTGATACTGTGACTTATAGTTAATAGGAGTAGCTGCATGATTCATGAGTGAAAAATATAGCAAAGTAAGATATTCAGACTTCATAGTAAACTGGTAGAAGATTGACTCATAGATGCAAAGAGTTGCTGCAGGTTCACAGTACATAATATTATTTAGGGCTGTATGACAGAATAATAAGCAGAGTAGCACAGGTGATAGTTAAATTGCAAATTTAAGGCATTAAATACTGTTTGTGCATATATTGGAGAATCACAGGAAAGCTGTTTAACTGAACACATAGATGCAGAGTTCTGAATATATTAATATTTAATATTTGCAGGAGGATTTTTCAGCTATGACAACTTGTAGCAGTGAATAGTTATAAAGTTCTGAGTATGATGCTGTTGCAGCAATTAGAGAGTGATTATAACCACATGCATACTTGAAATTTAGAATAAGTTCAGAGTTTGTTAAGTAGCAGTGTCCAGGAAACAAAATGGAGTTATATGGAATACTTGCGATTGCGATTAGATGATTTTTTTTGCTTAGCTTAAAAGGAAGGGCTGTAGTTTGATTATGCTGACAAATCCATACTGGAACAGTCACAGATCTCTGTTGTTCTGGAACAAAACCTCAAATCTAATGCAATGCACATTAGGCCTGAGATGATTTAAAAAGAGGCTGAGAGAATCAGGTGCATGAATGATTAATTATTTGGTAGGTAAGTTGAATGCAGATACTCCCCAAACAGTATGATTGTCAGTAGTAGGGAAGGCAGTCTTAAAGGAACAGTAATATCAGACAGGCATATGTTACAATATGGTGTTTATAAATTTTATTATCTCCATAGTATTATAATGTCCATTATATTTATTAGTTGGGAATTTCAGTATATACCATAGCGATTGCCATATGACTGAAATATGCATTTGTGATAATACACTGGTAATGCTGGTTGTGATCACTTATTCTATTAGCGGTCTCCAGCTGTGTACTATGTGTGTCAGAGGGAGTGACAGTCTGATTTGCTTCTGAGTTGGTTTGTATTTAAGTTATGAGCTAGGATTCTAGTTATGAGTCAGGATCTTTATTGAGACACATTAGATAGTGATGTAGGGTGGCTATAGGAAGAAACCGTAATGTTGAAATAGTTGCTTTAGGTTATTTCAGCTGATTGAGGCTACAAGATGTTGAGGGCAGGCAGTTTGGCTTGGTCAATTCCAACATGATGATGCTGGTACAATATTTGAGCCGTTACTGGTGTTCTGTAATGATGCTCTATGAGATCGGTCAAATTTAGAATCTTTTTTACGCCCACACCCTTAGTTTGCTGAATGCAGCCTTTGTGTAGTTATTTGTCAGGTAGGTGATTTCTATTATTTCAACTTCTGTTTTTACAACTTTGATTTGATCAAATTAATTAGACGCTACCTAAGTATCCCTGAATCTTAGTCACTAGTTATATATACTTTGTTACCCAGGTCACGATAATTTTTTTTATTAACAATTTCTGTAGACATGATCACATTGATTCTCACACTGATGAGTTAATGATGCACATATGATACACAGTGAAACTTAGATATGTTATTTCAATTAATTGGTTGAAGTGTGGGTGTGTGGAGTTTGTACTAAGCATTTACAGTTATGTTTGTTCATTTTGTTTTGGTCTGAGGAAGAAGTTAGTGCGGTTGCTATATCCGTCTTGAAGCTAACGCACATCACATTTCTCTCTTGCACTTTTTACTGTCAACTTCTAATATGTGCTCTAACCCGCCCGTGTTAAAAGTTTTCTTTCAGCTGGTATAGCGTGTGAGTGAAAAAATACTAAGCACACCACTTGAAATCCGGCCCATAGTAGGTCAAAATGTATAATACTGTAAAGGCTTGAAATTAATTAACATACACCTAGATTACGAGTTTTGCACTAAACTGGGTGCAAAACTAACGCCAAAAAAGTTGCATTATTTCCCTCTCCATAGCGCGAGTTACTGAAAAGCCTCCTTGTGCGTGCGATCTGGTGGTATTAAGCTCAATACCGCACAAAATCCAAGGGCTGATTTGACATGCTTGTGCACGCTTTCCCACATAGATATCAATGGGGAAAAAGTGTTATAAAAAACCTAACACCTAAACTGCGGAATGAGAATTCTCGTAATGCAACCCCATTGATGTCTATGGGAAAAAAAGTTATGTTTAAACACCCTAACATAAACCCCAAGTCAACACCCCTAATCCGCTGCCCCCAACACCTGAAAAAAGTTATTAACCCCTAATCTGCTGCCCCGACATTGCTGACACTAATAAAAGTTATTAACCCCTATTCCGCCACTCCCCGACATCGGCGTCACTATTATAAAGAAATTAACCCCTATTCCGCCGCTCTCCAACATCACCAACACTATAATAAAGTTATTAACCCCTAAAACTCCGGCCTCCCATATCTCCGCAACTAAATAAACCTATTAACCCCTAAACCCCCGGTCTCCTACATCTCCAAAACTAAATAAACATATTAACCCCTAAACCTCTGGCCTCCTACATCTCCGTCACTAAATAAACCTATTAATCCCTAAACCGCCAACTCCCACATTGCAAAACACTAAATTAAACTATTAACCCCTAAGCCTAACACCCCCCCTAACTTTATATTATAATTACAATATAACTATATTTAAATAAATAAAAACTTACCTGTGAAATAAAAATAAACCTAACATTAAACTATAAATTAACCTAACCTTACTATTCTAATAAAATAAAAAATACTACAAATTTAAAAATCAAACACCTAGATTACGAGTTTTGCGGTCCCAATGCTGCTTTTTAACGCCCGCTGGTATTACGAGTCTTGCAGGTACAGGTGTACCACTCACTTTTTTGGCCAGACTTGGAAATACCGCAAATCCACTTACGTAAATTACATATCTTCTTTTTTCAATGGGACTTGCATAGCGCCGATATTACGAGTCTGCCAAAAAGTAAGCGGTAGACCCTCTCCTGTCAAGACTGCTATCGCATTTTAAAGTCAGTAGTTAAGAGTTTTACACTACAACGCCGTAGCATAAAACTCTTAACTAAAGTGCAAAAAAGTACACTAACACCCATAAACTACCGATTAACCCCTAAACCAAGGCCCTCCCACACTCCCACATCGCAAACACTAAAATAAATTTTTTAACCCCTAATCTGCCGAACCGAATATAGCCGCCACTATAATAAATATATTAACCCCTAAACCACCGCAATCCCGCCTTGCAAACATTAGTTAAATATTATTAACCCCTAATCTGCCGTCCCTAACATCGCCGACACCCACCTACATTTATTAATCCCCTAATATGCCGCCCACAACGTCGCCGCCACTATACTAAAGTTATTAATCCCTAAATCTAAGTCTAACCCTAACCCCCCCTAACTTAAATATAATTTAAATAAATCTAAATAAAATTACTATAATTTAGTAAATTATTCCTATTTAAAACTAAATACTTACCTGTAAAATAAACCCTAAGCTAGCTACAATATAACTAATAGTTACATTGTACCTAGTTTAGGGTTTATTTTTATTTTAAAGGTAAGTTTGTTTTAACTAGGTAGAATAGTTACCAAATAGTTATTAACTATTTAATAAACTACCTAGCTAAAATACAGACAAATTTACCTGTAAAATAAAACCTAACCTAATGTGATATACCTTTAAATCCTTCACTTCCTCTTGAACCACAGGCCTATTTAAGGAAGCAGTTCCAGGTCATCATTGCCTGAAAATTGAAGTTGTTTCCATATGTGTTAATCCTAACACTTATTCCTAACTTTATCCTCAGGTCAAATCTACATTGAGAATTGTTGCTATTGATTCTTCAAAGTGTTCCTAACTTTGTAATTTCAGCTTGTTTCCAAACTAACCTATTTTTTACACGGAGTTCCTGTTTACAAGATTCCTGAGCAACCGGATCTACATTTCCTCTTCGCTCTTGCCGCACTCACACAGCGGATACCGCTCTCAAAGGAGTTGTCACGCTCTGCTTAACTCTTGGCCGCTGCAGCCTCCAGACTTTTATTTTAAAGTACCGCTCTCCACGCTATAGATTGGTAACGTTGTACTCAATACTTGTGACATTCATAAATTGTTCTCTGGTATATTCCTGGATAACGGTCAATCAGGTCTAAATTATCACCTATTGCTATTTGAATACCGGAACTGTTTGTATGGATGCTGCTGTATATATTTTAGTATGGCTGTTGTGAGTGCGTGAAATATATTTTATATGAGACCATTCCCTGTTGAATCCTCTTTATCTTCATCTGAGTTTAAGGATTTCATAAACCTAACTTTTACATCTGAGGTTTTTCTCACACTCTGCCTTGCTAAATCATATACATATTACCTGTATAAATCTTATTGAATATCAAAATTGTATTCATATAAGCAACACAATTACTTAATAGCATTGTCTCACTTTGTATAAACCGAGGTAATTAACCATTTTATTTCGGTTTTTACACAAAAGAGCTACAAAAATATTTAAAGGTACAGGTTATGACAGAATTTTCAGGCCTATAAAAGTAATTGTCGGTTTTTTTTTTGGAGACATTATTGTTAATATGGATCCTAATGAAATAAAAAACGAATTTTCAAACATACATCAAAAACTAGAGTATTTAGCAAGAGCTTTAACAGAGGTTCAAAGTGAAAACAAAACACTAAAAACCTTGGTTAAGGACTGTATGCCAACCAAAAGCTCTGAAAACCCAGAACCTCATATTTCTTATCCTCAACCATTCACAGGTAAACGCAGTGAGTTCAGAGATTTTAAAAATGCATGCAATCTTTTATTTTCTCTGCGACCTAAAACATATCACACAGACAGGATAAAAGTTTGCACCACCATATCCTTCCTCCAGGGGGAGCCCCGCACCTGGGCAAATAGATTTTTTTAACATAATCACCCCATTCTGGATTCTTTGCAGGACTTTTTTCATGCTATGGCAGCTTTGTATGAGGATACCCACACTCAAATAAATGCTGAAACAAAATTAAGATCCCTTAAACAAGGAAAACGTAATGTGGAGGAGTACATAACTGAATTCCAAATGTGGGCTGACGATTCAGAATGGAATGAGATCAGTCTAAAAAATCAGTTTAGACTTGGTCTTTCTGAAATGCTCAAAGATGAGCTATCCCGCCTGGAAATACCAGATAGCTTAAATGGACTGAGTACAACACTCGACCGAAGGTTGCGTGAAAGGAGGGCTGAGAAGACCACATATGATCCTACTGGTAAAAGATCTTTTACCTATACATCCACACAGGAAAGAGGCTCAACAAACCAGACCCCCATGGAAATCGGAACCATCAAGGGACCCTTATCACCAGAAGAAAAGGCCAGAAGAAGATCTAAGCATTTATGTCTCTATTGTGGCCAAAAGGAACACTCAGTCAACAACTGTCCTCTTTTGTTAAAACAGAAGAAGGGTAAGATTATAAAGACACAAAATATTTTCCATATTTCAAAAATTACCCAACTGACTTTAAACCTTTCTTTACAGTGGGACCAGAAAAACATTCGTACTAGTGCTCTGATTGATTCAGGTGCTTCTGGAAACTACATAGATTCAAACTATGTTAAGATTAATAAAATACCTATAATTTGCAAACCTAACCCTGTTTCAGTTCGACTTATTGATGGTTCACCAATACAACAAGGTCCCATAACTCACCAAACAATCCCTATTTTACTTACAACTAGTACTGGTCACACAGAATATCTTACTTTTGACCTGATACCTATACATTTACACACATTAATTCTGGGTTTTTCCTGGTTACAAAACCATAATCCCACTATTGACTGGACTAAGACAGAAATATCATTAAACTCCTCTTACTGTTCAAAAACATGCTACCCCTATCAAACAATCTCGTCAATTGAAAATGAACTTCCCCTTATTTATCAGGACCTGGCAGAGGTGTTTGATTTAAAGGAGGCAGAAAATCTTCCTCCCCATAGAAGTTTCGATTGTCCTATTGATTTAATTCCCGGCTCCCAAATACCCCATGGGAAAATATATCCCCTATCACAAGATGAATTAGTCTATCTAAGATCTTATCTTGATGATAACCTCCGAAAAGGGTTTATTACACACTCCACATCTCCCGCTGCGGCTGGCATGTTTCTGGTACGCAATAAAGATGGGACCATCAGACCCATCATAGATTATAGAGCATTAAACAACATTACTATAAAGAACAGATATCCTCTACCCTTGATCCCAGAACTTCTAGAACGATTGCATGAAGCAACAATATACACTAAATTGGATCTTAAAGGGGCATATAATTTGATAAGAATAAAAGAAGGACATGAATGGAAGACTGCTTTTAGAACCCGATACGGCTTATTCCAATACAATGTCATGCCTTTTGGACTCAGTAACGCCCCCGCTACATTCCAACATTTTATCAATGAAATCTTTCATGACGTAATGGACATCTGTGTCATAATCTACTTGGATGACATCTTAATATATTCCAGGACAGCAGAAGAACATGAAAAGCATGTGCGTTGGGTCCTAATGCGTTTAAAAGAACACAAGCTCTATGCAAAATTAGAGAAATGTGAATTTCATGTCTCTGAAATCAAGTTCTTAGGATATATTATCACTCCAAACAGAATACAAATGGACCCTGACAAGGTAGCAGCCATAAAGAATTGGCCAGTTCCCACCTCTGTAAAATCTTTACAGAGATTCATAGGTTTCGCGAATTTTTACAGAAAATTCATAAAAAACTTTTCTACAGTCATTAGACCCTTAACTCAATTGACTAGCATTAAACAAAGATTCAGATGGTCCGACTCAGCTCAAGACACCTTCAACCACCTCAAAACCTTGTTTACTACTGCTCCAATATTATCCATGCCAGATTATCAAGAAAAGTTCCTACTAGAGGTAGATGCCTCCAATACCAGAATAGGAGCAGTCCTCTCACAACAAAACAGTGAGAAAACAGAAACACATCCTATAGCATTTTATTCTAGAATGCTTACAAGTGCGGAGATTAATTATAGTGTGGGGGATAAAGAACTCTTAGCTATAAAAAGTTCTCTAGAACACTGGAGACATCTTCTAGAGGGATCCAAAGTTCCGTTTCTGATATTCACTGACCATAAAAATTTGGAGTATTTAAAGAAAAATAAAACCTTATCGGCTCGTCAAGCACGGTGGTCCATTTTCTTCGACCGCTTCGATTTCCAAATTACATACAAGCCAGGAACTTTGAATAAAAAAGCAGATGCACTTTCTCGCATACATGAAACTGCACCCCAAGACACTCCAGAACTTACTATTCCTGCTGAAAAGATCATAGGGATTTTAACTCCCATTGAAGAAGATATTCTTAAAGCACTAAAACAAGAAAACACTTCTCCAAAAAATTGTAATAGAGATCCACAGACAGGTTTATATTACCACAATTCCAAATTGTACATCCCTGAAAGTATCAGAAATTCCATCCTGACGCATTCTCATGATAATGTTCTATCTGGGCATACTGGTATCCAGAAGACAATTGAACTTACTAGAAGGAGATTTTGGTGGCCTGGGATGAATCGATTTATATATGAATATGTATCAAAGTGTGATAATTGTGCTCGCAATAAATCAGACCACAAACAGCCTATAGGTCTCCTAACACCACTGCCCATTCCTGATAAACCATGGAGCACTATAGCCATGAATTTTATTGTAGAATTACCCAATTCCGAACAGTACAATACAATTATGGTAGTTGTTGACCATTTGACGAGATTAAGCCATTTCATACCTCTAAAGGGGTTACCAACAGCTATGACAACAGCTAAGGTTTTCCTTGACCAAATTGTTAGATTACATGGTCTTCCATCTAACATTATTACTGAGCGGGGCACACAATTTACCTCCTCTTTCTGGAGATCACTATGTAAATTGTTAAAAATAGACTCACGTTACTCTACCGCTTTTCACCCACAGACAAATGGGTTAACTGAAAGACTCAACCAGACTATAGAACAATACTTACGTTGCTACATTTCACACTTACAGGGCGATTGGACTGCTTACCTCTCTATGGCTGAGTTCTCATATAACAACTCTAGATCAGCCTCCATAAAGACTTCACCATTCTTTGCCACTTACGGTTACCATCCGAATACTATTACCATATCAAGTAAAATAGTGAATTCACCTAAAGCTTTGGAATTTTCTTCCAAGTTATTGGAAAGACTAAGGACTCTCAAGAATCATCTCGCCACAGCAAAGGAGTATCAAAAGAAGTATTTCGATAAAAAACATAGAAAGGGTCCTGAATACAAGATTGGTGACTTAGTATTACTCTCTATCAAAAATCTAAAATTACAAGTACCTTGTAAAAAGTTGGCTAACCAGTTCTTGGGACCTTTCGCTGTGGATAAAATAATTAACTCCAATGCTGTTAGGCTTAGGTTACCCAATGAATATAAGATTCACCCTACGTTCCATATCTCACTACTAAAACCTTACAAATCTCAACCATCTACGTCTAGTCCTTCACCATCACCAGTATCTATAGATGATCATGAAGAATATGAGGTAGAGGCTATTTTAGATTCTAGAATTTTTAGACGTAGATTACAGTATCTCATAAAATGGAAAGGATATGGTCCAGAAGAAAATTCATGGCAAAATCATAAAGACATCCACTCTCCCAAACTTATTCGCATCTTCCATAGAAGATACCCATCCAAACGCCATTTGGAATCCCCGGGGGTGATTCCCTGAGACTGGGGACATGTGATATACCTTTAAATCCGTCACTTCCTCTTGAACCACAGGCCTATTTAAGGAAGCAGTTCCAGGTCATCATTGCCTGAAAATTGAAGTTGTTTCCATATGTGTTAATCCTAACACTTATTCCTAACTTTATCCTCAGGTCAAATCTACATTGAGAATTGTTGCTATTGATTCTTCAAAGTGTTCCTAACTTTGTAATTTCAGCTTGTTTCCATACTAACCTATTTTTTACACGGAGTTCCTGTTTACAAGATTCCTGAGCAACCGGATCTACATTTCCTCTTCGCTCTTGCCGCACTCACACAGCGGATACCGCTCTCAAAGGAGTTGTCACGCTCTGCTTCACTCTTAGCCGCTGCAGCCTCCAGACTTTTATTTTAAAGTACCGCTCTCCACGCTACAGATTGGTAACGTTGTACTCAATACTTGTGACATTCATAAATTGTTCTCTGGTATATTCCTGGATAACGGTCAATCAGGTCTAAATTATCACCTATTGCTATTTGAATACCGGAACTGTTTGTATGGATGCTGCTGTATATATTTTAGTATGGCTGTTGTGAGTGCGTGAAATATATTTTATATGAGACCATTCCCTGTTGAATCCTCTTTATCTTCATCTGAGTTTAAGGATTTCATAAACCTAACTTTTACATCTGAGGTTTTTCTCACACTCTGCCTTGCTAAATCATATACATATTACCTGTATAAATCTTATTGAATATCAAAATTGTATTCATATAAGCAACACAATTACTTAATAGCATTGTCTCACTTTGTATAAACCGAGGTAATTAACCATTTTATTTCGGTTTTTACACAAAAGAGCTACAAAAATATTTAAAGGTACAGGTTATGACACCTAAGTTACACTAACACCTAACACTACACTATGATTAAATTAATTCCCTAAACTAAATACAATTAAATGCAATTAAATAAAATTAGCTAAAGTACAACCCCCCCCACTAAATTACAGAAAATAATAAACAAATTACAAGATTTTTAAACTAATTACACCTAATCTAATCCCGCTAACAAAATAAAAAGCCCCCCAAAATAAAAAAAACCCTACCCTACACTAAATTACAAATAGCCCTTAAAAGGGCCTTTTGCGGGGCATTGCCCCAAAGTAATCGGCTCTTTTACCTGTAAAAAAAATTACAAATCCCCCCAACATTAAAACCCACCACCCACACAACCAACCCTACTCTAAAAGCCACCCAATACCCCCTTAAAAAAAACTAACACTAACCCCTTGAAGATCACCTTACTGGGAGAAGTCTTCATCCAACCGGGCTGAAGTCCTCCAGATGGGCAGAAGTGGTCCTCCAGACGGGCAGAAGTCTTTATACAGACGGCATCTTCTATCTTCATCCATCCGGCACAGAGCGGGTCCATCTTCAAGACATCCGACGCAGAGCATCCTCTTCTTTCCACATCGACTGAAGAATGAAGGTTCCTTTAAGTGACATCATTCAATATGGCGTCCCTTAGATTCCGATTGGCTGATAGAATTCTATCAGCCAATCGGAATTAAGATAGGAAAAATCCTATTGGCTGATGCAATCAGCCAATAGGATTGAACTTCAATCCTATTGGCTGATCCAATCAGCCAATAGGATTGAGCTGGCTGTTATGAAATTGCGTGCTAATAGCTGGATTGTGGATCACAACTGCGGTGTTACTAATTAATATGAATGTCTGCCAGACAGTGTAAGGTTGTCTGAGGGTTTTACAGTAACAACCTGGTACCTTGGCAAATGTCAATATATAAAGTCTTATATTTCCATCATTTACCCACAATGGGCAGAAACAGACAGGAATCAGTAGTTGAAACTGTGGTTTGAGGATGTACAGGGAGTGCAGAATTATTAGGCAAATGAATATTTTGACCCCATCATCCTCTTTATGCATGTTGTCTTACTCCAAGCTGTATAGGCTCGAAAGCCTACTACCAATTAAGCATATTAGGTGATGTGCATCTCTGTAATGAGAAGGGGTGTGGTCTAATGACATCAGCACCCTATATCAGGTGTGCATAATTATTAGGCAACTTCCTTTCCTTTGGCAAAATGGGTCAAAAGAAGGACTTGACAGGCTCAGAAAAGTAAAAAATAGTGAGATATCTTGCAAAATAACTGCCCATGAACTGAGAAAAGTCAAGCGTGCAGCGGCCAAGATGCCACTTGCCACCAGTTTGGCCATATTTCAGAGCTGCAACATCACTGGAGTGCCCAAAAGCACAAGGTGTGCAATACTCAGAGACATGGCCAAGGTACGAAAGGCTGAAAGACGACCACCACTGAACAAGACACACAAGCGGAAACGTCAAGACTGGGCCAAGAAATATCTCAAGACTGATTTTTCTAAGGTTTTATGGACTGATGAAATGAGAGTGAGTCTTGATGGGCCAGATGGATGGGCCCGTGGCTGGATTGGTAAAGGGCAGAGAGCTCCAGTCCGACTCAGACGCCAGCAAGGTGGAGGTGGAGTACTGGTTTGGGCTGGTATCATCAAAGATGAGCTTGTGGGGCCTTTTCGGGTTGAGGATGGAGTCAAGCTCAACTCCCAGTCCTACTGCCAGTTTCTGGAAGACACCTTCTTCAAGCAGTGGTACAGGAAGAAGTCTGCATCCTTCAAGAAAAACATGATTTTCATGCAGGACAATGCTCCATCACACGCGACCAAGTACTCCACAGCGTGGCTGGCAAGAAAGGGTATAAAAGAAGAAACTCTAATGACATGGCCTCCTTGTTCACCTGATCTGAACCCCATTGAGAACCTGTGGTCCATCATCAAATGTGAGATTTACAAGGAGGGAAAACAGTACACCTCTCTGAACAGTGTCTGGGAGGCTGTGGTTGCTGCTGCACGCAATGTTGATGGTGAGCAGATCAAAACACTGACAGAATCCATGGATGGCAGGCTTTTGAGTGTCCTTGCAAAGAAAGGTGGCTATATTGGTCACTGATTTGTTTTTGTTTTGTTTTTGAATGTCAGAAATGTATATTTGTGAATGTTGAGATGTTATATTGGTTTCACTGGTAAAAATAAATAATTGAAATGGGTATATATTTGTTTTTTGTTAAGTTGCCTAATAATTATGCACAGTAATAGTCACCTGCACACACAGATATCCCCCTAAAATAGCTATAACTAAAAACAAACTAAAAACTACTTCCAAAACTATTCAGCTTTGATATTAATGAGTTTTTTTGGGTTCATTGAGAACATGGTTGTTGCTCAATAATAAAATGAATCCTTAAAAATACAAATTGCCTAATAATTCTGCACTCCCTGTATGGAAAAAATGGTCAGCTAGCTCCCAGTTAGGGACACATGCAGCAGCACTGCACTGGTGCACTGGTACTGTTGTTCTTGAGACAGGCAGTCTGATCTCTCAGTAAGCCTTGTGCTGTGGCTGCTGTGTGTTCACACAGAAACAGGGAGGATCCGCAGTTCTTAGTGACAGGCTGTCTGAGACTCACAGTGAGAGATGGCTGTGGCTGCTGTGGTCTCACACAGAGAGAGTAGGAACTTGAGAATAGGAACTTGAAACAGTTGCTGGGAAAAGGAAGGAGCTGTTTTAGCAAACAAACAAAGACAAGTGTACTCACTGGGAAACTTCTGAAATGAAATGAAGCTTGTAATAAATCCTGCAGCGTTGTTGTTCCAGGTAAGCATGTGAAGTCACAGATTTAAGTGAACAGGAGTTGGTAGTTGTTTCAGCGTTGTCTCAGCAGGTGTGCTCTTGGAGTTGAAAGTCTTGTGCTGTGATAGTTAGAGAAAATCCTCTGTTAATTCAGTTACAAAAGATTTTAAAGGTTTAAAGGCTTGTATCTCTTAGCTAGGTGCTTGCAGGAAACTCCCTAGTTACTCATTACTAAAGCAGTGTAGAAAGGGGCGTGTCCAGGTTATATAGACTTGGTTCAGGTAAGTTGAGAATTTAAAGAGACAGCGTCTAGTAAAAAAAGTATGTGCATGATGGCAAAGATAGTGAAATGAATAAGAATCATGACATACCCACCTCCCCAGGCAGCTGCCCACCAGCTGTAAACCGTGTTCTATCAGGTTGCCGCCTATGGAACAAGGTGAACAAGCATGGAGCTTGGATGTAGTTAGACAGTCCCCAGGAATCTTCTTCTGGTGTATAGCCCTTCCATCATATAAGATATTGCAAAAAAAAAAAAAAAGATAAAGACTAAAGACCCACCTCTTCCATCAGGCATTCAGTCCTAATTTCAGTCCTAATTTTTATGTCTTATGTTGGTACAGTATATTGGTAAAGTGCTTGGAGTCTCACAGGGAGAAAAGCGCTATATAAATTGCAAATTATTATTATAATTATTATTATATAAGACTCCTTTGTATATTCGGGAATCCAAAATCTTCTCAACCTCCTACTCAGTCTCATCATCAGGGAAACAATCCGTAGAAACATGTTGTGTGTCATGTCGGGTGGCCAGATAAGCTTTTAGGAGAGATACGTGGAATGTGGGATGGATGCTGTAAGAAGGAGGGAGATCAAGAGATCTCAGAGACTGCATTCACGTTGACAACTCTGATAATATGAAAAGGACCTATGAAAGTATCACTGAGTTTCTTGCAGGGAGTCTTCAACCTGATGTGCTTAGTGGATATCCATACCTGGTCCCCAACCTGATATGGTGGTGGAGGTCTTCTTTTGAGGTCATAGTAACGTTTTTGGGACGTATGTGCTTCAGCAATGTTGTCCTTCAGGTGATGAAAGAGATCAAGAAGGGAGTTAGTTTTATCGTCTACTTGGGGACAAGTTGTATCTGTAAACGGAATGAGCCGGAATGAGGGGTGAAATCCATAGTTGGCATAAAAAGGAGATTTTTGGGTGGTTGTGTTAACAGCGTTGTTGTACGCATATTCTGCCATCGCCAAGGTCTGTGACCATTGTGTTTGTTGATGCGAACAATAACACCTAAGATATTGTTCGAGCCATTGGTTGACACACTCCGTTTGCCCATTGCTTTGAGGATGGAACGAGGTAGAATATCGGTGTTCAATTTGCATTGTTTTGCATAATTGCCTCCAGAAACGTGACGTAAATTGGGTACCTCTATCAGATATGATCACTTGTGGCATCCCATGGAGCTTCAAGACGTTGTGGAGGAACAGTGATGCAGTTTTGGATGATGTGGGTAGCTTGTGGTAAGGTATGAAGTGGGACATTTTTGTGAGGTGATCCACGACGACTAGAATAGTATTCTGTTTGTTGGAGAGTGGTAGATCTACTATGAAATCCAACCCAATAGTGTGCCAGGGTCTGTCGGGGATTGGTAGAGGTTGGAGACCGTGCAAGTAGGGCATGAGAGTATGTATTCTCTTACTTGTTCTTGGAGGGAAGGCCACCAGTATATCCTTCTAATCAGATCAACAGTTTTGGAAATACCCAGATGCCCAGCGATAGGTGAGTCATGGTTTTCATGCAGGATGGTCTGGCGCAAGTTAGTAGGTAAGTAGATCTTGTCCTTGTAGTATAAAAGACCATCTCCTTTCAATTTGAGGGGTTTCTTAGGTTTAACGGTTTCTTCTTTTTGACTCTTTTGTAGAATTTGTATGAAGGATGGTAAAAGGGCGATGATATGGTCAGGTGGTATGATTGTGGTTGGATGGTTAATAGGAATTGGTATTGTATCTTTCCTCGATAATGCATCTGCCTTGCCGTTCTTACTACCAGGTCGATAAGTTATATGAAATGAGAATCTGGAGAAGAAAAGATTCCACTTGAGTTGTCTGGAGGAGAGGGTCCTACTAGTACAGAGGTATTCCAGGTTTTTATGATCTGTGTAGATCAGGATAGGGTATTTGGTACCTTCGAGTAGATGCCTCCAGTGTTCTAGGGAGGTTTTTATGACCAGTAGTTCCTTCTCTCCCATAGGATAGTTAAGTTCGGCTGGAGTCATTACCCTCAAATAGTAAGCTACCGGATGTATTGGTTCAGCAGGGGTTTTTCGTTGTGATAGGATGGATCCGAGTGCTATATCCGATGCATCTACTTCGAGTATATATGGCAGTTCTGGGTCTGGAAATTGAAGGATAGGGGCTTCACAAAACTTTTTTTTAAGACATTCGAAAATCTTATGAGCAACAGGGTTCCAGTGGAAATTGTTCTTGACACTTGTGAGGCTAGTAAGTGGTTTAGTGATTGTTGAATAATGTTTAATACATTTTCTGTAATAATTGGCAAAGCCCAAGAAACGTTGTAGTTCTTTCCTAGTTGTTGGCACCGGCCAACTCAGTATAGTGTCAACTTTGGTCTTGTCCATCTCAATGCCATGCGGGGAGATGTGATAACCGAGGAAGATTATATCTGTAGTGTGGAAGAGGCATTTCTCTAGTTTGGCGTAGAGACGATGGTGACGCAGCCTTGTTAGTACCCATCTCACGTGTTTTTTATGGTCCTCCAAGTCTTTTGAATATATAAGGATATCATCCAAGTAAACAATAACACAGATGTCCAGAAGGTCTCTAAAAATATCATTGATCAGATATTGAAACGTAGCAGGGGCATTGCACATCCCAAATGGCATTACCATATACTCATATAACCCATATCGGGTTCTGAAGGCTGTAAGCCACTCATCCCCTTGACGAATACGTATTAAGTTATATGCCCCTCTCAGGTCCAATTTCGTGAATATCCTTGCATGACTGAGTCGTTCGATGAGTTCCGGGATTAATGGTATTGGATAGCGATTCCGAATGGTTCTTTTATTAAGCTCCCTGTAGTCAATAATCGGTCTTAGGGATTGGTCTTTGTTCTTTTTTTTTTTTTTAAATATATTTTTATTGAAGTCATGAACAGATACAATATATAAGGTATGCCCTCAAACATATACAGAAGAGTGTAGACATAGTATAATTAGCAGTGTAACATATTCAGGTATCATAAGCGTAACTATGAGGTGTGGGCTGTTTCATAGGAAGACTTCAGTTTTATCATAGAGCATCATAAAAATAATATATACTTGGAAGGTCCTCCCCTGGCACTATGAGAAGAAGATTCAAATATCCATACGGGAATGGTTGGGGCTAGGGAGGGGGTAGCTCTATATTTTAATGGGAGGGGGGGTTACAGAGGGCAAGAGCCGCTCGATAGTAAAAAAGGAGGGGTGGGAGGGCGGAGCCAGTTAGTATGTCAGATAGGTAGATAACTCAGGAACCCAGAGCATTTGAATATACTGCGAAATAGAATTGTCCTCTACTTACACCGTGTGTTAAGCTAAGCTAGGATAGGTACAAGAGTAAGAGTAGCTTCCCAACAAGGATAGAAACAGGGGGGATTTATGAAATATGTGAAAATCCTAGATGAATATAGACAGGTATCTCTACCTATGCATACTGTTAGCCCCTACTGATAAGTCTCAGACCAAAATCAAAAGTTATGCCGAACCGAGCCTTCCCAGTTAACACGGCCCGACAGTATCTATAGTAACAGAGAGGTGGAATTATATATTCTAGGGTGGGACGTGGGATGGATGAGACAGCAACTGAACATTTAGAGTTTGTCTGGAAGGAGAGGGGGGAATCTTAGTGAAACTGGATGGGGATAGACTATAAATGGGTTAGTTTAATTCAGAAGGGTTACTACTAACATGAGCTGTAAGCTACTGTAAAGCATACTGCTAAGAGTACCAAGCAGTTTGTTACATCTCCCAGAGAAATCCTATGAATACTCTTATATCGACTTGACCTTGGCTACTGCTGAGGGGCTTCTTTGTGTACTATTTCGCTCGTCTGTCAGTTATGTGTTAGAGACTGAGAGCTAAGTAGAATATGTAAAAACCATTAAATCTTCTTAAACAGTTATAACTATTATCCCCTTTCAACAAACGTTAGTTAATAAACAAAACTATACCTAAAAGTACTTGTGTAACCTAGTAAGGAAGTTATCAGGCATACATTCAATTAACCAATAGAGAACATATTGTAACAACAGATGTCCCACTTTGTAGTTAGGCTAAGGATGCGAGTGGAGATTGATAGATAAAAATCCTAGAGATTAACACTTCAATGTTAGCATAGTTATTTTGAGAGTTATTCTATTTGAAGTTCTGTTGTTGAACAATAACATAAAGTAGCAGTTAATAAGAACTTTGCCTATAACTGAGCTGAAGATACACAGTGGAAAGCATTTTCAACAACTATATGTGGCTCAAGCATTCAGCTGGTTGTAATGAGTGGTGTCAGTGGTATGTTAGAGATACCAGGAATCAGTATTTCAAGACCCATGCTGTCCCCCAGTACTGCTAAGAAATATATTAAATGAAGGGCAACAACATATCAGGAAACACTGAGGAGCTGTGCTCAGTGAGGAGACTTATATTGTGTAACTGAGCAATCTGCTGTCTGTGAAGAATGTACTGTGTACATTTAGTAATGAAGCTATTGTCTATTTGTTAGAGTCAACTAACATGCTCCCTTTTGTCTATAAAGAAGTTGTATATGATCAGTTAGTGTCTCACTATTGTAGGATTTACTATACTACCAGGCTAATATACCAGGAGGCTGTACATTATCTAGGGCACATATATGAAATAGATATTTCCATGGAATTAGTTCATATCAGTTACTATGTGGGCAGAGGAGATGAAAAAGACCTTTTAAGGGATAGTAGAGTAGGGGTGTCTATATAACCTATATGCTTTGTAAACTGACCATAATTATAGAGAAAAGTAGATTGAATTTATCAACCCCTACTAAGTGCTAGCATAACCACCCCCAACAAAGTTATGCCCTCTAAGTTATAACAGGAATCTATAAACAGTTTCCCATGAATAAAATATAAACATTTTGGATGAAATAGACATTAGTGGGGAATGCTAGTTATCTTACAGTGTGGATGTGCTCCAGGGCACTCTTTTAGAATACACACATGAACTAGGGCTATAAATAAAAACTAGCAAACAGAAACAGTGCCCAGACTAAGAACATGTAGTTAGTTAGCTACTTGACATGAAAAGGAGTAAGAAAAAATTATTACTGCCCTACAACTGCAGCGATAGAGCAATATTATAGAGATGTTGTAAACTTGGTCATATGCTGGTTGACTATATGCCCCTCATCTGAAGAGACAACTAAGCAGGATAAAGTACCTAGGTATTTAACAAAAACATATAGGACATCGTATTATACAAGTAAACCACCCTCTGCAAACAGATGCCAAGCAACAGTTCAACATAAATTTACTTCAACTTATAGCCATTGAGTCTTTGAGGGTTGTAATATTCTTGATATAGAAAAGAACTTAACAGACCGCTAATGTGAAGTCCCTTTGCAATGTATTGGTTTCAGATCGTAGATCTTCATTACAGGGAGTATCAGCAAAGGGGCAATAACGCAGGGGGCTTAATAACATATACAATGTACTAGTCAGCAAACGCAGCCCATGTCTCAATCAAAGAAAAGAGTCAAGATCTGTTCTTGTGGGGCTGGAGAAATTTACCCAACACCTATTTTCACCACCTTTAGTAGAAACTTACAAGAAACTCTTTCCAGGATCTGAGGAGACGCTCTGAAAGATCCTATGTAACAAGGTAACAGCGCTATCCATCTCGAGCCACTAATTTCCATGCTCCGCCGATACAGCTTGTTCTCTTGTGCGCTAGTGGTATTTATTGCTCCGGTGTACGGAGCAATGCTTCCGGCCTCCCCACTCTTATAGAGAGACTTAACTTCGGTATTCATCTGAGGAGCCGTGGGTCCCAAGGGTCCGGTACTCTGCTGCACTCCCTGTGTGTCTTTCTCGCCCAGTTTGGCCTCGGCATCTGAAGGAGGATCTCCTGATGGGACAGCCAACACCACACCGGTCCTCTGCGAATCAGGTATAGCACTCAACTGGTGTGTGGTGTTTCGTTCCAAGATCTGCGGCCCCATGATCTTAACTGCTGGCATATATCGTTCCACAGAAGCAGGGGCTGGGTCTGTTCGGCAAAGTAATGAGTCCGGAGTAGGCCTGTCAGTCACACAGAAAGCTTCCTCCATAGGTATTGTGGTCTGACGCGGAGCCATAACAGCTTTAAGTTCAGATAGGAGGGTCATCTGATGGAGATCCATAGTGCGGGACAATTCTCGCAGGGCAATTAGAATCTGTGTCTCCATAGTAGTGGCAGTGATATTTCTATCTGTTTTACTGTTGCGTATGCACTCGCCGCAGAGGCTTCAGTTAGGAGGTAGGCCTCAATACTAGAAGTGTTCCTTTTAGGCACTGTCTCAGTCCTAAGATAAGCAATCCAGGTTGTAGACTACTTTAGAAGTAAAATGTGAAAATTCAGGGATTCTCAGGGTGTCCAAAAGCTAATGGTAGAAATTAAGTTCCAGGAGCTCTGCCATGATGTTGCTTGCTGCTTTGGCGGCTAGCTCCGCCCCCCGGATTGGTCTTTGTTCTTAACGAAAAATATGCCAGGACCCAGCTGGCGAAGTAGAAGGCCTTATGAAACCCTTTTGTAAATTTTCAGAGATGTATGTCTTCAAGTGATCCAGTTTGGGTTTTGATAACGGATAGATATGTCCATAGGGTATATCGGATCCTGGAATGAGTTCTATGGGGCAGTCGTAATGCCGATGAGGTGGTAGAGTTTCTGCCTCCTTCTTGCTGAACACATCTTGAAAATCATTATATTCAGCTGGTATCTGTATCTCATTCAAATGGTAAATACTTGGATGCGGGAAGCAGGTATCCTTACAATAAGTTGAATCGAACGAAACTTGTAGATCATTCCACTTGATAGTAGGCTGGTGAATCTGAAGCCACTGCAGCCCTAGAACTATGGGGAATAAAGGTGAAGTTATCACATCAAAAGATATATAATCTATGTGTGATGTCAAGGAAGTTACTTTGAGAGGAATGGTCTGATGGGTGATGGGCCCAGTACTGATTAGGGTCCCATCAATGACTCTGATAGACACTGGTTTGCTTTTCAACACAAGGGTTATTTTATTTTTATGTACAAGATCTGCATCAATGAAACTAGTGTAGGCTCCTGAATCGATGATTGCTTCACTGCAGATTTGATGGTGGTCCCACTGTAAGAGGAGAGAGAATGAACAGTAAGCTACATTCTTGACCTTGGTTGTTAGACAATTATCATGATAGTGGGACTTACGCTTTTTCTGCCTTTTTAGGAGGGGGCAGTCTCTCACAGAATGTGATGGCGAAGCGCAATACATACACAGGTTCTTTGACCTGCGACGATTCTTCTCTTCGGGTTGTAATGGACCCTTTGAAAACCCAATATCCATTGGCTCTGCTACCTGGGTACTGCTGGGTTTTGGATGAAAGGAAGGTGTTTTAACCTCAGAGGCCACCCTTTCTGATCTTCTTTCTCTGAGTCGTCTATCGATTTGAATACTCAGGGCAATCAACCCTTCAAGCCACCTGGGTAGCTCTGTGCGTGCCATTTCGTCCTTTACAGGGTCAGACAGGCCAAGGCGATACTGGTTCCTCAGGGCTATGTCGCTCCATTCAGTGTCTTTGCAATAATGCTTGAAATCAGTCAAGTACTCCTCGACAGGTCTTTTCCCCTGCCTGAGTGATCTCATCTTTGACTCCGCAGTGAGCTGTCTATTCGTGTCTTTGTATAGGATTCCCATCTCAGCGAAGAAATCATCCAGGGAAGCGAGTATGGGATGATCAGAGTCTAAGAAGGAGTCTGCCCAATTCCTGGGTTCACCCCTGAGAAATTATATTACAGTCAACACCTTAATACGTTCTGTATGATACGTCTTAGGTTTGAGCGTGAACGGGAGCTTGCAGGCATTCTTGAACTGATTGAAGAAGGCTCTGTCTCCAGGGACTTTGTCTAGCAAACAGACTTGTGGTTCGGGACAGGAGTCTCTCATTAAACTTTTGAGACTGTCAACCTGTATCTGGAGCTCTCTGAGACCCCAAGAGACTTGATCCACTCGCTGTGAAAGGGAATACACAACCTGGGGAAGTTCTGCTGGATCCATGTTAAGGTTTTAGTATATTGTAATGAAATTGTGTGCTAATAGCTGGATTGTGGATCACAACTGCGGTGTTACTAATTAATATGAATGTCTGCCAGACAGTGTAAGGTTGTCTGAGGGTTTTACAGTGACAACCTGGTACCTTTGCAAATGTCAATATATAAAGTCTTATATTCCCATCATTTACCCACAATGGTCAGGCAGACAGGAATCAGTAGTTGAAACTGTGGTTTGCAGATGTATGGAAAAAATGGTCAGCTAGCTCCCAGTCAGGGAGACATGCAGCAGTGCTGCACTGGTGCACTGCTGCACTGGTACTTTTGTTCTTGAGACAGGCAGTCTGATCTCTCAGTAAGCCTTGTGCTGTGGCTGCTGTATGTTCACACAGAAACAGGGAGGATCTGCAGTTCTTAGTGACAGGCTGTCTGAGACTCACAGTGAGAGATGGCTGTGGCTGCTGTGGTCTCACACAGAGAGAGTGGGTGGAGAAGCAATAGGAACTTGAAACAGTTGCTGGGAAAACAAACAAAGACAAGTGTACTCACTGGGAAACTTCTGAAATGAAATGAAGCTTGTAATAAATCCTGCAGCGTTGTTGTTCCAGGTAAGCCTGTGAAGTCACAGATTTAAGTGAACAGGAGTTGGTAGTTGTTTCAGCGTTGTCGCAGCAGGTGTGCTGTTGGAGATGAAAGTCTTGTGCTGTGATAGTTAGAGAAAATCCTCTGTTAATTCAGTTACAAAAGATTTTAAAGGTTTAAAGGCTTGTATCTTGCATCAGCCAATAGGATTTTTTCTACCTTAATTCCGATTGGCAGAATTCTATCAGCCAATCAGAATTGAAGGGACGCCATCTTGGATGACATCACTTAAAGGTACCTTTATTCTTCAGTCGCCGTGGAAAGAAGAGGATGCTCTGCGTTGGATGTCTTGAAGATGGACCTGCTCCACGCCAGATGGATGAAGATAGAAGATGCCATCTGGATGAAGACTTCTGCCCATCTGGAGGACCACTTCTGCCGGATTCATTGAGGACTTTGGCCCAGTTGGATGAAGACTTCTCCCGGTAAGGTGATCTTCAAGGGGTTAGTGTTAGGTTTTTTTAAGGGGGTATCGGGTGGGTTTTAGAGTAGGGTTGGTTGTGTGGGTGGTGGGTTTTAATGTTGGGGGAATTTGTAATTTTTTTTACAGGTAAAAGAGCTGATTACTTTGGGTCAATGCCCCGCAAAAGGCCCTTTTAAGGGCTATTTGTAATTTAGTGTAGGGTAGGGCTTTTTTTATTTTGGGGGGGGGGCTTTTTTATTTTGTTAGGGGGATTAGATTAGGTGTAATTAGTTTAAAAATCTTGTAATTTGTTTATTATTTTCTCTAATTTAGTGTTTGTTTTTTGTACTTTAGCTAATTTTATTTAATTGTATTTAATTGTATTTAATTTAGGGAATTAGTTTAATTATAGTGCAGTGTTAGGTGTAATTGTAACTTAGGTTAGGTTTTATTTTACAGGTACTTTTGTATTTATTTTAGCTAGGTAGTTATTAAATAGTTAATAACTATTTAGTAACTATTCTACCTAGTTAAAATAAATACAAACCTTGCCTGTAAAATAAAAATAAACCCTAAACAATGTAACTATTAGATATATTGTAGCTAGCTTAGGGTTTATTTTATAGGTAAGTATTTAGTTTTAAATAGGAATAATTTAGTTAATTATATTAATTTTATTTAGATTTATTTAAATTATATTTAAGTTGGGGGGGTTAGGGTTAGGTTTAGACTTAGGTTTAGGGGTTAATATGTTTAATATAGTGGCGGCGACATTGGGGGCGGCAGATTAGGGGTTAAAAAGTGTAGGTAGGTTGCGTCGACATTTGGGGCGCCAGATTAGGGGTTAATAAATATAATGTAGGTGTCGGCGATGTTGGGGGCAGCAGATTAGGGGTTCATAAGTATAATGTAGGTGGCGGCGGTGTCCGGAGCGGCAGATTAGGGGTTAATAGTATAATGCAGGTGTCGGCGATGTTGGGGGGCGGTAGATTAGGGGTTAATAAGTGTAAGATTAGGGGTGTTTAGACTTGGGGTTCATGTTAGGGTGTTAGGTGTAGACATACATTTTATTTCCCCATAGGAATCAATGGGGCTGAGTTAGGAGCTAAACGCTGCTTTTTTGCAGGTGTTAGACTTTTTTTCAGCCGGCTCTCCCCATTGATTACTATGGGGAAATCGGGCACGAGCACGTTACACCAGCTCACCAATGACTTAAGCAGCGCTGGTATTGGAGTGCGGTAATGAGCAAAATTTTGCTCAACGCTCACTTCTTGTCTTTTAACAACGGGTTTGTAAAAACCTGTAATACCAGCGCTTCTGTAAGTGAGTGGTGAGCATAAACTGCTTGTTAGCACCACATAGCCTCTAACGCAAAACTCGTAATCTAGCCGTAATTTTTTTTAATAATAAACACTATATTACAAAAAATAAAAAACATTAAGGGCTCCATGTACTAAGCAGTCAGTGAGCTACCCGCAAAAAATCTTGCGTCAAAACTCGCAAACTGATATGTACAAAGTCGTCAACTATGTTCAAACGTGCATATTTAAAATTGTGAGCGTACTTATCCGCCAAACCTTGCTACCTCTCCATTTTTCACTGTAAATAGACACATTTGACCACCAACTCGCCATAAACTAATGTACTAAAAAATATTTTTGTCTGCTCGCTACAATTTCCACTTCCACCTTGTTATTTTTGCCTTGCCACCTTTTAGGTGGTGGGCAAGGTACAAAAGCATAGGAAAGTCAATGTAGACGCCAGTCTAGACATATATAAAAGGCAGTAATATCAGCATTGTTCTTACATTCTTGATTTCAGAAGCTATGGAGACACTTCTGTATTTGTTTATTCTCCGTGTGATGCAAATCCGGTCTAGAAGACAGAATACTGGAAATGTCACTAATCGATTTGTTAGAAGAAGGAAAGTTTGTTTCCCCCATGTATTCCTTCCACGGGTTGGTTTGCACGGCCTTTCTGACCGAGAAATCATACAAAGATTCCGGCTTGATCGTGAATCCATATTACACCTGTATCGAGAGATTGAAGATTATTTGGAGCCGATGATGGCTCATTCACAAGCTATTCCGGGACTATTGAAACTATTAGCTGCATTGCATTTTATGGCAACGGTATCCTTTCAGGCAGTTTCTAGCGTCATTATTGGAATGAGTCAATCAGCTTTTTCACGCCACTTATCAAAAGTCATAGGGGCTATGATGATTATTTTTCCTTGATATGTTTGTTTGCCATCTACCCCAGAAGAATGGCAATCTATAAAGTCAAATTTCTATAGGATGGCTGGGATGCCCAATGTCCTAGGGGCCATAGACTGTACCCATGTTGCTGTAAGACCACTTCAAGCTTGTGAGGAGAGGGGGGAACTTCCAGGTGGTGGCCATGATAGGTCATGTTGTTGAGAGCTGTTCCAGTATTCCCACAAACTCTGCGGATTATCTCTGGATCCAGCTGCCATCCAGTCTTTAGTCAACAAATATTAGCTTTAAGATAACACCATTACCTAAATGAAGTTCTTTTATTGGGGATAGCTGCCCGCTACAACAATCCGGAGCTAAACCTGAGGTTGCGGCCTCATTCTAAACCCCCCAGTGTTATACCCTTGGGATACTGCTGCTGCATAGGGCCTTAGTGCTCTACTATATCTTAAGATATCATACACAGATAACCTCTCCTCACCAGACATAGCAAACATGGAGGTAAACTTCCTTCGAGACCTGGAGGATCTCCTCTTTTGCGATCTCACCCGCTTTGAAAATCACCTCTGGGGATCTATCCATGCAGACACCCACAAAGCCTCATACGCCATACCCGATGCGGCGACACAGGCAAGTGGCCCCAAGATAAAAACAGATGACTTACCTCCAAATCTCTCATCGCAACCATCCCCACCGAAAACGGACTACCCAACCCTGGACCCGATCACTGGAGGAGAGAAGGAAGATACCCTCTGCCATGCTGCATCCACAACCATCGCAGACCGGGACAGAGAGGATCTACCTAATGGCTCGACATCAGCTGGAGAGGGGAAACCCGTTGTCATTCTGCGGGACTCTGCACACCTACCGGGCCCAGTGGGAGGGAAGGTCCGGTCTCCAGTAAGAGCTTATGGGACCCTAGTCAAACCTCCACTAGCGTCTATTGGTGTCGCTAACCCCGCAGCTCCTCACCACTACACATTTGAGGATGCTGCTTGCTGCAACATTTCTGGATGTCTGGGGACTGCAACCAGCTTCAAGATAGACCATGCTACCGGCCCTGTGACTCCAGCAACCCTCAGGGACTCCTACCTCATTTCCCAACTTGGCTGTGGACTAGCAAGCTCATACCGGTCGCATGGAAAGCAGGACAGGGCCACATTCACACTCAGGATAAGCCTGAGCAACTTTATAAAACTGTCCCTGTGCCCCAGATCAGGAGTGGGGTAGCTTGTTATATGACTAACCTGGAGTCAAACAGCCACATGGTGAGACTCTCCTACTGATTCCCACACCTCGGGACATTTTACCCCCACGCTGATCTCCCAAATATATTTACCCCACTCATAGCGCTGATATTAGCTTTTTATGAGTTGCACAAGCTTGTCTACATTTACCACAAGTATATGATATGAGAACTGTAGTTGGGATGCAACTTTATTAATAATCATCTATAAAGTGTACATCCCGGTATGTTTTCATGTTTGAGGGGATCAAATGATTTGTTTGGAATTTTATTGTTATAGCTACTAATAGGGACAATCTTCTATATTTAGACACTTGTAAGGGGAATGATCATTATATAATGTTAGAGAGCTAAGTGTGCCTTCTATTAAACTACTTGTTCAGTCTGTATTAACTAAATGTCCATATAAGTTATAAGGCATTCTGTGCCATGCTCCACTTCTCCTAGACTTTAGGCTGGTCCTGTAGACCTTTACAAATTATCGTTGATGTTGATGGTTCCCAATTTTATTTTATTGCTGTAACATATACATTATTATCACAAAGGAGGTATTGCAAACTTCCTTCTGCTGTCCTAAATTCCTAAACTTACATAGTCTCATATACCTAGTTGAAATGCACCTATAGCCCTCTCCAGCTTCGGTTATCCATATATATATAAATGTTATATTCAGAGTTAATAGACCTACATGTGTGCTTGTTATATTTATAGTTGTTAAGTCCTAAGGCCCATAAGTTGCCTAATAATACTATAAACCTCCTTATATAAACCTAACTTCACTAGAGGCCCAAAAGTGACCTCATCTGCTATACAGAGGTTGAAAAATTAAGGGTTTCAGGTTGATATGTTCAACGCTTCTATTCAGGTACAAATTAGACAGTTCTCATCATTATTGTATTGGTTGGTACACCACCATATTGTCATATAGATTATTGGTTATGTGATTTTTCCACTGTACCTTCACATGTATGCATTTTGTATGTTAATCCCATAAACTGGGTCCAAAAGTGGCCCTGCAACTCTTTTCCCTCGCACTCCCCACCCCAATTTCTACCTGGTTGTCAGCGGTCCAAAAGTGGCCGGTATGTTTCACTTGGGGGAAATTGTTTATCACCAAGTTTCATTATGTTATTAACACCAAAAAAAAAAAAAAAAGAAAGAAAGAAAAAGAGGTCCTGCATTGCACAACTAACTTTTTATTATACAAAATCAAATAATGTTGGTCTTTGTACGTTCATTATGTCATGCCTTTCTATGTTAAGATGTATGCATATTTACTATTGCATGATGCATGCTCATGTACATTTTATTTCTCAATAAAAATCTTTACAAAAAAAAAAACTTGTGAGGAGATCTATAGGAATAGAAAGCATTTCCATTCCTTGAATGTTCAGATGGTCTGTGACCCCAACATGAGGATAAACAGTGTCCGTTCAAACTACCCAGGCTCATGTCATGATTCTTACATCTTAAGGCAGACTGGCTTATACCGGAAGTTCGAGGATGGAGATATGCCTGAAGGATGGCTTCTAGGTAAGCATAATTGGCGTCTAATTTGTCGTTTTTAATTTCCATGTACATAAATTGCGCCAAATTTGTCAACTGTAATTAAATTGTAAAGTTTTGTATATTTTTAATTTGTATTGTGTTAGTTCTCAATCTTTATAATTATTTTTATATTAATATTTTTTTTTTATGTCCTATTAGGAGATGGAGGGTACTCATGTACAGAATGGCTGTTGACTCCCTATAACAACCCACAGACCAGAAATCAAGTACGTTTCAATTAAGCACATCGATCTACCAGGGGGATAATTGAGAGGACTTTCGGTCCTTTGAAAATGCAGTTTCGATGTCTTGATCATTCTGGCGGCGCTATGCAGTATGCACCTGAGAAAGTCTCAAGAATTATATTGGTTTGCTGCATACTGCACAATATAGCAATTAAAAGAGGCTGCCTATTAGAGGAAGAAAATACCATAGATGCTGATGATTTTGCTGAATAAATATGTATAGAACAACCTAATAGGCATGGTATGGCAACAAGGGACATGGTTTCAGAACAATATTTTGATGATTAAATTTTATGCCTTAAGTTGATAAATAAATAAATAATTTCCTTTATTAAATTGTCATTGACTTTTTAAAAAAAAAAAATATATATAATATAATGTAAAAGAACATGTAAAGGAAAAGAATTATCATGTTTCTCATAAAACGACAATCGATGAGATTACGAATCTTGCGTTAGCCTTAAAAACCAGCGTTGAGAGGTCCCAGCACTGCTTTTTAACGCCCGCTGGTATTACGAGTCTGGCAGGTACAGGTGTACCGCTCACTTTTATTCCGCAACTCGAGCTTACCGCAAATCCCCTTACGTCAATTGCGGATCCTATCTTTTTAATGGGATTTGCCTAACGCTGGTATTACGAGTCTTGGAAGAAGTGAGCGGTACAGCCTCTCCTGTCAAGACTCCTACCGCATTTAGAAGTCAGTAGTTAAGAGTGTTATGGGCTAACGCTGTAACATAAAACTCTTAACTAAAGTGATAAAAAGTACACTAACACCCATAAACTACCTATTAACCCCTAAACCGAGCCCCCCCCCACACATCGCAAACACTTAAATAAAGTTTTTAAGGGGGGGCGGAGCCAGCCGTGCAACTGAGCAGACGTGTCTCTACAGCTCCGTCTCTAAGCCAATAAATTTCATGATTATAACTGCTCAGAACTGACTAAATTATGATATGGCTGCAGCTACCACTGTTAGTCATCAAATGGACAACCCAAATCCTAAGGAAATAGCCTAAAGTGGGCTGAACATCATCTGTTTCCACAATACAGACAGCCGGGTGATTATTGGAGAGTGGCAATCTTAGCATTTACGCAGCACCTACTGTCTAACGATCCTCTACAATGGTAGGAGTTGGTTGCAGGTTCTTAGCACAGATGGAACCAGCTAGTATCCTTAGAGCTCTGGAGGCTTCTACATGAGCATTTTCATACAATGGAACAGCACATGGCAGCGGCTTTCAGCTTAAGCTCAGACTCCATTTCAAAGTCCCTCTTGAAACCGGGTGCTGACAACGGACTCCCTTTTGATGGTCTCAAATACCCTACTGACCATACGACACCTGAGGCCATCCAGGGCACAACAACAGAGGACTTTCAGGTACACACTCTGGCACTGCCGTGCACTCACCTTAAGGGATGTTTTAGCAGTCCATACTCAATAGATACACATGAGCTGGTACAAGGTTCCCCTGCTTGCCACGCATCTGGGAGTGACTCCTAATCTACTCACCATTCCACCTGAAAGCTTCGTCCACGTGGCTGAAGGAGCGCAATTACCACCGCCACTCGCTCAGCAACCCTGCTGCCACTACCGTTCTGTTTACTTTTTGTATTTGAAGTGGGAGATTACACGGAGACAACGCTTTCTACTACATATCCCCTGGTATAGCCTCTCAGAGGTCCATGCGGAGACGGCAGACTTCAGGCTCGAGGCACAGATGTGGAAGAGAGGTATAGGATAAAATGGACATACTATTTTCTTAAGTCATCTGATTTGGAACCAACATCTGAGATGTACTTATACACTGGACTGCCTTATATGTTATACCCCTCTATTGCGTACGACAGTAATGGAGTGTTACTAATGCAACCAGACATAACCCAACGTCCGTATATTACAAAACATTTCCAAAACTGAGACATTTTATGGATCTATACCCTAAGCATACTTATTGTGAATTAGCAGGCACAATTTTTTTTTTTTTTTTGGTACTAGCCAGTTCCGTATCTCTGCTCTTCGCTGCTCTCTTTACTACACTGTCTCATGAGATAATAGGACAAGATGAGTAACATTTGCATTATTGGGAACTGAACATGATGTGTGAATAAAAGCTTGAAAATTGATGTACTATATATAGATCCCACTGTGTTCTACATCGTTTATGTTCCATCAGTAACTAATCTTTTTATTTTATTTAGTTCCCTGTATTGCCTATAATTACATTCTGTAAATATTCTTGGCATTAATATTGTAGTACAGTGAATGGCATTATATGTAAGCTCAAACCCTGAGATTCCATTGGTGCTACAACTTGTATTTTGTAGTTTGCGTTCTTAAACTTGTTAATGTGCTCACCTTAGTATTTCTTAAAATGTGCCCCATCACCTGAGTCTCATTTTTATTCAGTTAACTGTAGGCTTATATAATCACTGCATGGGAAGGGATGATAACTTTGTCAGGCCTTTTGGACTTATGTTCTTTTTAATGTTAGAGGTATAGCCTAGATATATTGGGTGATCACATCCTCCATATGCCTAGTTCTTATATTGTGCAGGCCAAGAATATTGCCTTTTCAATGGTCACTTACTCTGTTACATTGGGGTGTTGTGTAATGACCGGTCCGGTGCTGCAGATTAGTGGTTAATAAGTGTAAGATTAGGGGTGTTTAGACTCGGAGTTCATGTTAGGGTGTTAGGTGTAGACATAAAATGTGTTTCCCCATAGGAATCAATGGGGCTGTGTTAGAAGCTGAACGCTGCTTTTTTGCAGGTGTTAGTTTTTTTTTTAGCCGAATCAGCCCCATTGATTCCTATGGGGAAATCGTGCATGAGTACATTTAGCCAGCTTACCAGTACCGTAAGCAGTGCTGGTATTGAGGTGAGATGTGGAGCTTAATTCTGCTCTACGCTCACTTTTTTGCGGCTAACGCCGGGTTTAAAAACACCTGTAATACCAGTGTTACTTTAGGTGAGCGGTGAGCTGAAACTAAGCAATAGCAACTCACCCCTGTTACCGCAAAACTCGTAATCTCTGTGAATATAAGTTAAAAAATATTTGAATTACAATTAAAAGAAAATAAATATAAATGTTATTTATAATTAAGGGTATTAAAAATCACTGTTGATAAACATATAATTACATCAAGTTGTTGCTATTCAATTATCAATGGTTTAAAATATTAATTATAAACCAAGTTTATGATCAAAGTCATTCCAAACAATAATTTGTGGACAATATATTGTCTTTGTGACATCACACTACTGTCTATAGCTTCTATTATTCTTTTACATAATGTGATTTGTTTAATGAAATCCCTCAATAGCTGATGGTAATTCATTGTATTGTCTCTTTGAATTGTAGACTTACCAAACCACAGGCTATTCCAAAGTAAAATGTTATGCTTTCAGATAGGAGTTATTATTTTAAAAAACTTTTCTAAAGACTTTAACAAGGTAATCTAAAGTTTTAATAGCTCCTAGATTGGGCCATATTCAAATTCAAAAATCCTTCAGGGCTTAGTCATCACTTATTATGTTTATTAACTTCGCTTTCCCTTCAATAGTTTTTAAAGTTATTGTGGCTCATATAGATTAAACATTGTCATTGTACATATATATTTATGTAACATTAATCCAATTAGAATTTTGTAGGAAGCAAATAGTGACAATAGTTGGGCTAAAAATTGAAAATAAAGAAAGCCCAAAAAATGTTCAACAATTGATGCAAACTAAATTGTTTTATTACAAACTGACAAACAATGCTAAAAAATTATATATTATATTTTAAAAAAGACTAATGTAAACAAAAATAAATTCAAAAATATATATACACATATGTAACACTGAAATTGATTCTAAACAAAATATAATTTTTAATAACTATAAACATAGAAGCAACTTATCTTAAATTGTTCATTTACTCCTATTAACAATACTTGTTAGTTCTATTATTAATCTTTCATTCCATTTTTTTCATGACAATAGGAGTAAATTATACATTTTTCACAAATGGCATGATGTTTACTCAAATGTTTCATTTAAAAAATTTACTTTATTAAACCTTTCTACTTAAACGTAATAATATTTTATTATTGAACATTCTATTAATATTCTTTGTTTACAAACATTAACTAAATACATAAATCTACATATACATTATATTTTAAAAAAATTTTTTGCTACATATCTAAATCAATGCGCTAATGATTGACTTAACGATTAATGACGTCATTGTCAAGCATGTCGTGCCCTAAACATTTTGGTGCTGGCGAATTAGTAATATTAGTTTATGCCATGGATAAATATTTTCCTAAACGTATTGGGGGTGTAAGGGCAATGAGACAGGAATGCTGTGAAAAAATTATATACGAAATGCTGAGAAGAATGCATCGGATTTCAAAAATTAAAAAAACAAGACGACAATGTCTTCGAAAATATAGTGACTTGAAGAGAAGAGAACCTAAGTACTATAAATCTATTAGAAGATTGATAAGGACATGTAAGTTTAATATTGCTATATTTTAAATTTTGTTGTTCTAATAGAAACAGATAATGTAATTTGAACTGCGTAATCTACAATCTTATTTTTATTTTGAATTTAGAAGTATGTGATATTGAGGATTATTAAAATCATTAGTGTATTAATTGTATAGATGGATATAGTTGGATGCTCTATCATAATCCTTGCATAATAAAATTGTGTTTAGTGTCCCTTTCATCTATGTTTATATTCAACATAATAATAAAAAAAGATTACTGTCAGAGAACACAAAATGAAATTTATCTATTGTATATAAGTATCAAGTAATGTAAGCATGTTGAACATTGTTAGTAGATGAAAAAAGGAACATGCTTAAAGGGACACAAAACATTTTTTTAAATTCCTGATTCAGAACCAGCAATCAATTTTAAGACACTTTCTAATGTACTACTTTTAAAAAATTGTATTCGTTCTATAGCTATCTTGATTTAAAATACATGAATGTGATGCATAGGAACAGCCCATTTTTTGTTTGAGAACCTTTCTTGCTTATTGTTTGGGAAATGGAAGCCTCCAATAAGCAAGCACTATCCATGTGGCTGAGCAAAACATGGGCTGGCTCTTAAGATTTACATTCCTGCTCTTAAAAAAATATATCAAGTTAAACTATAGAAAATATTGATAATTGTTGTAAATTAGAAATTTTATTAGAATGACATGCTCTATCGGAATCAGGAAAGAAAACAATTTGTTTGAGTGACACTTTAACAATGTTAGTATATACAATTTTAAACAATGTTAGTAGTTTTTAAATTTAATTGTAAGAAAAATAAGCATGCATAACTGTGTTAGTAGCATGAAATTTAAATGGTTGATTAAAAAAAATACTATTAATAAAATTATAGTAGCATGCATAATTTCAAATTTGTTAAAAATTTCTTATATTTCTTTCTTCTTCTATTTTAATTTTTTACTTCCATTTTTTTTTAATAATAATATGTTTATAGATATGCGATGTAAGAAAATAAAGTGTAAACAGCCACCACACTACCTCCGGTCAATGTTGGTGGAAACACCCAGGAGTGAAGCTTTATCTCCACCTATGCCACTAACACTATTGGATATTGAATTATCTCCCAATCCATATCAAGTTTTTCATAAAAAACACACAGACAGGTAATGAATGGTTAGTTAACATATAATTAATATTTTTTAAATAGTTTTTGGCTTCTATAGTTTTTTATCTTTATCTTTTTTATTACTTTCACATAGATATTACCACGGAAGACCTAGAAAATATGGATGAAATCAATGTTTTTCAAAATCCTGATAGTGTGCCATTAGTTGAAGGGTTGAGTTCAGATGATAGTCACCCAAGAATAGAAGTTTTAAGAACAATGATGGTAGCTAAATGTATGTTTCATACTCATTACTCTTAAAACCAAGAAAAAAAAAAGTTTTAACTAATACATATTGCATATTTTTAGGAGTAGGGTCTGATGAAAGCTTTAAAGAAGTGGACATAAGTGTAGAAGCCAATATAGTCGATGAAATCGATAATACAACAGCAGGAGGTAATAATTGTGAAGAAATAACCATATGATACATTGAATATGGATATGTAAATTTAAATACTAATTGTTTTGCTTTTGTTATTCTACAGATTTATCTTCAACATCAACTACTGAAACTGAAGACGAAAGAGTTGTCTTAAAGATAATTTTACACTCAAAATCGCTAAAATTAGGGCAACTTTGGGAATGTTATTGGAGCTAGTTGATTTTTTATACCGAAAATATGTTATTTGATGTAATTCTGTGATTTTTTTTATTTTTTTTTAAATTTGGAATATAATTTTCAGAAATATGACAACGAAAAAATGGCAAATGGCAAATCAACAGTACATCAGAATTAAGAGTTTCTGTAAATAAAGGATATTGTTGAAAAACAATTTTGTATTTATTAAACAATAACATTTTAAACCTAAAAAACAAACAAAAAAAGATTATAAAACAAATATATGTCTGCAAACAATTAACAGAAAATACAACTTTGTGGATATTAATGGTATAAATAAGAAATAAAATGTTCATTGTAGCCTTGGTCTTTTGGGGTCTGTTGTACCCTCCCTTTCACTTAAAATAGACAACAGTGATTGCAGTGTCCTTTCCGTGAGGCTTAAGGCTCTATTTATTTGCTGTTTATTTCCTTTGTCCATCTGCCTCTGCCACTGAAACATTTCTCTTTGGAGATTTAATTTTTGCCTTTCAATTTCAGTTTTTAATTTTTCAATTTCAATATTTTTTTCAGAAATGGCTGCCCAATGTTCAATATTATTGTTAATAACATTCTGCATGTCCCTGTGGTCCACTCTATATTGCCTGGCAAGGGAAAACATTTCCATTAAGCCAACATCGGCCAATAGTCCTTCAGCTGGTGGATTTTCAATATTTACATCCCCTGTTTCTTGTGGTAGTGGTGGTGCCTGTGTTTCCACTTGTTTCTCCAGGTTTTCAGGGGTATGTATTTCAAATTGTTGGGCATCTCCAAATTCATCGAGAATATCTGGAGTCTCACTTCCATCATGACGTCCTGTATTTTCATCTGAATTAGTATTTTCCTCTCTTATTGGCATGAGATTTATAGTGATCTCCCTTGATGAGTTTTCTTCTTCTAGGTCAAACCATAAACAATTGTTAGAAAATAACCATAACATTTTGTACAGACGGTTTCATAGATGGAATAGAAGGAGAGAACAGATAAAACAGTCATACGCAAAAATTTAAATTATATAATATATATATATATATATATATATATATATATATATATATCAGTGATACATATCATCAAATAATGGAGATGAATGTCCAGTCAAACTATGGAACAGACGTCCCAAATCAGCTATAAACAAAGAAAAAAAAAGATAATAAGATTTGAGTAAATTGGAATTATTGACATATATTCAAATGCAATTACATTCCCTTTAAATGTATTTCTAAAAATACATTTAATATAAATTAAGTTTTCAATTAAAGGGACACTGAACCCAAAATGTTTCTTTTGTGATTCAGATAGAGCATGCAATTTTAAACAACTTTCTAGTTTACTCCTATTATCAAATTTATTTCATTCTCTTGCTTTCTTTATTTGAAAAAGAAGGCATCTAAGCTATTTTTTGGTTCAGATCATGGAAAGCACTTGTTTATTGGTAGGTGAATTTACCAACCAATCAAAAAAACAACACAGTGCGTTCACCAAAAATGGGCCGGCATCTAAACTCACATTCTTGCATTTCAAATAAAGATACCAAGAGAATGAAAAGAATGTGATAATAGGACTAAATTAGAATATTGCTTACAATTGCATGCTCTATCTGAATCATGATAGAAAAAAATTGGTTTCAGTGTCCCTTTAATGATAAGCTCAGATCATTGGTATATGTCATTCAAATGCCATTCCATCTCTAATCGATCTCGAACTAGATTCTAGCAATACTAACATTGTACATTTGTTTAAAAAAAATATATTTTAGAATTAAATTTTTGGATTTGATAGATGAAAGACATAACACACGCCATTTTAATTTTTCATTGGGAACATTTATTTTTATTTAAAAAAAATAAATAAAAGTGCTTATTTGTAATTTTATTTTAAAAAAATCATTTACTTACCAGTTCCTTTTCCAAAACCTGTTTCTGGAGTGCTGGTCCTTACATCAAGGAGTGTATCCACAGATGAAGAACTGTGTGTGACAGTAGATGTGGACCGTATAAATTGACCATGAGCTGCACTGGTAGATGGTCTTGAAACAGCTGCAGAAGATCTGGAAGAAGTGGGCACTTAATTGGTACTCCTCCCAGGCTGTGCTTGTGGTGTCGGTGTAGCTTTAAAATAAATGTAAAAAATATATAATTTTATTAATACATTTTTCAATTTGTTTTTATTTGTAGTTTAAACTGAAAGCTAATACTGGTAATAATACTATGGTCACAGCAGTGACTGCTGGCACAATCATTAAAGGGACATGAAAACAAACATTTTACTATCATGATTTCAAAAGAACATGCTTTTTAAAAAATATTTTTTTAATTTAATTGTATTATCTTATTGGCTGCATTCCATTGATATACTTTGATGAAAAGCATATCTACATAGGCTCAGTAAATGATCATTGGTTGATGCACATAGATGGCTCGTGTGACTGCGTCATCCATGTGCATCACTATGTCTCAAACAAGGATATCTATAGAAAGCAGAATATTAGATATTATAATTAATTTTGAAAGCTGTTAAAACTAGTATTCTATACTCAAATACTGCAACATGGAAGTCAAAAGATAATACATTTACAAAGGCATGTGATCAGGGGGCAGTCAGAATATGCTGAGATAAAAGTTAAAGTGATATGAAACCAAAACATTTTCTTTCATGATTAATGTTGAACACACCATGTTACACAACATGAATAATTTATTTATAGTGTCAAATTTGATTATTTCTATTGTCATTATATCTTGAAGGTGTTTCAATGCAATACTGATTTGTAAATGAACACATGGGTGTTATCTTTAGGGATCACATTAATAGTTGTCCCCTATAATAATAATCAACTCCTAAAAAAAAAGTTTATAGGCATCATAAAAATTTTGTTTGATTACCAAGTAAATCTTTATCTTTTTAATACACTATTTTATGCATTAAAAATACAATAGATATATATCAACATTTTTCTTATATTCCCATTATAGCTTCAAAAAAAAGATAATTATAGAAACCCTATTATTGTACAATCCCATTTATACTTTTATTAATTATATATATATATATATATATATATATATATATATATATATATATATATATATATATATATATATATATATATATATATATATATATATATATAGATTCAAAAAACAGAAAGTAGATCCAGGGTCAGTTTAAAAGTTAAAAAGTGAAGTTTATTGAATTCCATAGATAAAAACCCAGGAGGAGTCCATTCATATCGAACATCTCTGAGCACAGTGTACTCAAGCTGACATGTTTCGGTCAGTTACCGTAATCATAGCTAACAGAGTACACCTGTGCTGTTCTTTTAAAAAACAAAAGTGCATTTCATTGGTTAAAACCATTACACATGTTCAGAGTGGATAACATTAACCTATTCCTTACCAGTGCTGTTTATGTGATCTTGTGCTGACTTTATAATTTTAGCATTAAGTTGGTACATTATATGTAACCTTAAATGTGAGTAATCGAGTATTTATACTCTGCTATCAAATAACAGTTTTAACCTAAATATATACTCTCTTAATGCAAGAAAAAGAAAAAGTAAAAGTAAACAGGGGGAGGGATGCGAAAAAATGGGGAATATGTCATGATATGTACACTATACTGTTTCAGAAATGGAGATAATATGTTATAAAGATAAAAGAAAAAGGAAAAAAGAAAGAAAATTTCCTTCTTTTCTTTCTTATCTTTTGAGATAACTACTGGTTTTGAAATGTGTACTTTTAGGGACTAACTAACACTAGATCACCCACCTCTCACTGTTTGGTGGATACCATTTAAATATTTTGTATATTTGAAATAGCAGACCTGAGATGTTTTGTCTATCTTTTGTTGAAAGATTGAGTGCATTACTTTATGTATTTATTTTATGTTTTTAGCATCTTAAATGGTCTATGTGTCACATTGCTCAAAAACTGGCTGAACCTTGTAATAGTTCTATTGCCAATAATTTATGAGGTCGTATTCAGAGTTGAGACCTCTTGGTACTCTGGTTTGGAGCCTAAAAATCCAGAACATTTCTTGTTTCCCAAGAATATGTTCCCTGTCACCTCCTCACAAAGGTTTTTTGACCCACTCAATTGCTTGCCATCTCAACGTGGTACTGCTTTTATTTTGCACAAATTTGAAGTGCTTAACCAGCGGGGTGGTGGCTTCTCCTATCTTGATGGTAGACAAATGATTCCTTATTCTGGCATTCACCTCAGTCGTGGTGAGGCCTACGTACTGTAGTCGGCACTCAGCACATGTGAGGAGATCAATGACATAGGAGGATGTACAGTTGAGACATGACTTAATTTTAAAGACTTCTCCCGTGACCTCTGAATGAAACTCATCCGAGACAATGGCTAAATCACATGGTTTACACCTGGTTTTTCCACATCTGTACATCCCCCTATGTCTCAGCCAAGAACTAGAATCCGTGACAGTCAGCCGTGGTAGTTCTGAGGGGGATAAATGATTGCCTAGGGTTTTACTTTTTCGATAAGAACACCTAAGGCCTGACTCTACACAACCTACTAGCCTATCATCTGCTGTAAGAAGACGAAAGTGCTTGTTCACTATGTCACAGATGCTTTTATACTCTACACTGTAGTCTGTGACAAAAGTGACTCTGTCCTTTTCAGGGATACCTTGCCTTGTGGATCCCTGAAGTAAGGACTCTCGGTTGAGTTTATCCACCTGTGATTTAGCTTGTTTTATCACATATTTGGGGTAGCCTCTCTGTAGTAGTCTTTTTTCAAGTACCTGACTTTGTGCTTGAAAAGTCTCATTGTCAGTGCAATTTCTCTTGGTTCTTACTAATTCACCTTTTGCTACCGCCAAAGGTACTTGTTTTGGGTGGCAACTTTTTGCATGTAGTAAGGTATTCTTGGTAATGGGCTTTCTATATGTGCTACTGTGAATACGGCCACTTTCTGTAGCTGTAGAGTGAGATCTAGGAAATTAATTTCCCTGTCATTGATCTCAGGTGTGAATTTCAAGCCCATCTCATTGTCATTGATCCTCTGCAAGAAAACTGACATGTCATTGTCTGTACTCTGCCAAATGAATAGAAGATCATCTATGTATCGCCTATAAAAGGCGATACATTCCTTATGTCCATTTTTATCTCCATAGATGTGGGACAGCTCCCACCAACCCATGTAAAGGTTGGCATAGGAGGGCGCAAATTTGGCCCCCATAGCTGTCCCACATCTCTGGAGATAAAAGCTGTCATTAAATCGAAAATAATTGTGAGTAAGCAAGAATTGAGTTACTCTCAAGATATAATCCACAAAATCACTGCTAAATGTTGAAAATTTCTGCAGGAAATAGGCTATTGCTTTGAGCCCCTCCTCATGGGGGATAGAGGAGTACAGTGCTGTGACATCGACTGTTAGCCATTTGTAATTCACATCCCATCTCAAATCCCCCAAAAGATTGAGTAAATCCTTGGTGTCTTTGAGGTGGCTGTGCAGAGAAGCCACAAATGGATAAAGTAGGGCATCCAGCCATTGTGACAGATGCTCGAGGAGGGACCCAATGCCGCTCACAATGGGACGCCCTTGAACATCTTCAAGGCTTTTTTGCACCTTTGGAAGATGGTGGAAGATGGGCACCACTGGATGTTCTACATATAAAAACTCACAAGTGGCCTTGTCAAAATGCCCATCTTCCAAACCATCATCCAAAACTGCTCTCAATTCCTTCTGATACGAAAAAGTGGGATCCCTGGTTAGGCTTATGTAGTTGTTAGTGTCATGCAGTTGTCGTTGTGCTTCGCTGATATACATACTCCTGTCCTGTACTACAACCGAACCTCCCTTATCTGCAGTGCAATTTATGAGATTCTTATTTCCTTTCAGTTCAAAGAGAGCCTTCCTTTCTGCTTTAGACAAATTAGAACTGTTTGTATTCTCTGCTGTTTTGTGTGATAATTGTGTGAGATCCTGCTCTACTCTTTTATAAAACGTTTCAAGGATAGGCCCCCGTGTCTGTATGGGATAGAAGGTAGACTGTTTTCTGAAACCATTGAAACATTTAATGGCACGTGCCGTATTAGAGAAATTACCTGTGTCATCTAAACTCTGTAATGTGACCACATCACATACTTCAGAAAATTCAAGATCCCTAGAGGGCCCAGGGCTGGATACAGTCTGGAAAATCAGATTCATCAGCCTCTGTTTCATCTACCCCCTGGAAATGTTTTCTCAGGGTAAGTTTTCTGATCAGTCTGTTAACATCCAGCATGGTCCTGAAAAGATCAAAAGAGTTGGAGGGAGCAAAATTCAGACCATAACTTAGTACCTTAAGTTGTATATTTGTCAGGGTTACAGTTGAGAGATTAATGACATTGTACTTGTGCATTGATACTTGGTCATCTTGTTGCCTCTCAAGGGATATATGTCTTGTTTGCTCTGTCCTATCCCTGTTTTGTCCTGAGCCCTGTGAAAAACCTGTTCAAAAGCCCTGCGGTCGTCCTCTGTATTGGTAATGTTAGTCATGCTCTGTTCGCTATTACTGCTAACATGTTTGGATTCAATTTTACCCTTGTGTGTATCTATCAGGGGTGAATGGTTTTTCTGTTGTAAGTGTTGTTTGTTGGGCTTCAGTGGTTCAGGGATTTGGACAGGATTTACTAAAGTTACTTGTTTGTTTACATGTTTTAAAATCCCTTTGGGAGTTGCCTCTTGTTCTTCCCCTCCTGAGGCCCCTCTCTCCTCTCCTGACTCAAATTCACTGTCTGGTGATCTTCCTGAGCTGGTATGTGTGTTGCTTGAGCCTCGATTGGCTCCTCTACCTCTACCTCTCCCTCTGTTTCTACTGCGAGATCTGCCCCTCCTGTTGCCTGATCTTGCTCTTAGTCTTGTATTGGTGTGGTGCCACAAATATACTGTATTAGTGTCATAATCTGACTGATCTCTGAGGTATTTTGTGTGCTTACGATTCAAAATGATGTTTTTTGATTCAATGAGAGCTGTTTGCAAAATATTGTCAAATTTGGGATAATCTATCTCAAGTCTTCTACTATTCAATTCATGTTGCAATTCATCAATTTCATTTCTTATGTTATCGAGCAATTTGTTTTTATACATTATAAGTAAGTTCATTAGTCTTATGGAGCAGTCTGTAAGTATGGAGTTCCAAGTTGTCACAAAGTCAAGGTCCTGTGTTTCAAAGGTGGGGAATTTATTAATCCTCAAACCCCTTGGTATTATATTAATCTTTACATATTTTTCAAAACTCCATACATCAAACTGGAGCTTATGTTCTTTTATGAGCAGTGGTTCCATTTTATCAAACAGTTCACTAAGAGAATACGTTGTAATGTCTGTTGAAAAGACAGTGTCCAAATCATGATCCCTATAGCCCCTTTCAGCTGCTGGTAACAGAGAATAAAAGTTAATGGTGGACCCCTCCATAATGTATTAAGGCTCTAAAATGTATACCGTGCAAAAAATGCTGCCAGATAGCATTGATAGAAACACACAAATGGAAAGAAAGATATTTACACTGTATACTTCAAGCTTTAAAGTCTTGTCTGTGAGAAGTTCACTCTGAATTTCAACTATGAGGCAAAGAGAAAAAACTTTGTGTGAAGTCTGTTCCGTGAGCCAGAGATAATTAATAGTGACACCAACTGGACATTGCTACACAAAAATGCGACAGGGTATGCAGGCCAGATAAAGAGCTATACAAAGTACTTATATACGAGCTTTGAAAGGAGGACCGTGCCCCCATCAGCATATAGCTGTTTGTAACTCACGGTTTAAAGTGCTGTTTATCCGGCTCTATTCTATCCGGCTCTGCAATTACCTTCCTGTCGGGTCCGTCGTATCCCTCAGTCTCCGTGTCCGGCGTACAACTTCCTGTTCCTCAAGGCATCTGTAGTGTCGGGACTTCTTTCCTTACGCCTGTTGCGTTTTCAGCCAATCCTTGTGGCCGAATCTCGTGCTGTGCTGCAGCACTGTAATCCAATTGCCTCTGCGTAGGGTAAACACTCCTCCTACGACCAGTGGAAATGACAAAGACCAGTCGAGCCTTCTGATCCCAGATCCTGGCTGGTAATGTAGATTCAAAAAACAGAAAGTAGATCAAGGGTCAGTTTAAAAGTTAAAAAGTGAAGTTTATTGAATTCCATAGATAAAAACCCAGGAGGGGTCCATTCATATCGAACATCTCTGAGCACAGTGTACTCAAGCTGACATGTTTCGGTCAGTTACCGTAATCATAGCTAAAAGAGTACACCTGTGCTGTTCTTTTAAAAAACAAAAGTGCATTTCATTGGTTAAAACCATTACACATGTTCAGAGTGGATAACATTAACCTATTCCTTACCAGTGCTGTTTATGTGATCTTGTGCTGACTTTATAATTTTAGCATTAAGTTGGTACATTATATGTAACCTTAAATGTGAGTAATCGAGTATTTATACTCTGCTATCAAATAACAGTTTTAACCTAAATATATACTCTCTTAATGCAAGAAAAAGAAAAAGTAAAAGTAAACAGGGGGAGGGATGCGAAAAAATGGGGAATATGTCATGATATGTACACTATACTGTTTCAGAAATGGAGATAATATGTTATAAAGATAAAAGAAAAAGGAAAAAAGAAAGAAAATTTCCTTCTTTTCTTTCTTATCTTTTGAGATAACTACTGGTTTTGAAATGTGTACTTTTAGGGGCTAACTAACACTAGATCCCCCACCTCTCACTGTTTGGTGGATACCATTTAAATATTTTGTATATTTGAAATAGCAGACCTGAGATGTTTTGTCTATCTTTTGTTGAAAGATTGAGTGCATTACTTTATGTATTTATTTTATGTTTTTAGCATCTTAAATGGTCTATGTGTCACATTGCTCAAAAACTGGCTGAACCTTGTAATAGTTCTATTGCCAATAATTTATGAGGTCGTATTCAGAGTTGAGACCTCTTGGTACTCTGGTTTGGAGCCTAAAAATCCAGAACATTTCTTGTTTCCCAAGAATATGTTCCCTGTCACCTCCTCGCAAAGGTTTTTTGACCCACTCAATTGCTTGCCATCTCAACGTGGTACTGCTTTTATTGTGAACAAATTTGAAGTGCTTAACCAGCGGGGTGGTGGCTTCTCCTATCTTGATGGTAGACAAATGATTCCTTATTCTGGCATTCACCTCAGTCGTGGTGAGGCCTACGTACTGTAGTCGGCACTCAGCACATGTGAGGAGATCAATGACATAGGAGGATGTACAGTTGAGACATGACTTAATTTTAAAGACTTCTCCCGTGACCTCTGAATGAAACTCATCCGAGACAACGGCTAAATCACATGGTTTACACCTGGTATATATATTTTTATTGTAAAAATACATATTTTTTTTTTTAAATGCGCCATAATTGATAAGACTCAAAAATATTTGGGGCCTATGTGCGGATTCACGTACGGAAGCAGATAATTTATTTAGTAAGAAGACAGATAAGGTTTTTCATCCATATAATATTGGAGACACTGAACTATCGTTATTTAACAAACATTTTGCGTCAATTATTACGTTATACATTTACCTCTCAAATCACTGTCACAATCGTCCGTTATGCCAGTGATGATCTCAGGTCCTAGACGCTGAACAAGCTTCTGCTCATAGTCATTTAAGTCGGCCACATATGCTGGTCCCCTCCCGGTAGCACGTGCAAAAAAAATTTCTCTGGCCAATTTAGCTTTGGCAAAACGTTTGATGTCGTTTCTTCAGCTGTTCGACATCCTTTTTTCCAGGACCCTGGGCACTAACGGCATCGCTTATCCTTTGCCAGATCATCTTCCTCCTTGAAAAATTAGTCTGTTTGACACGACATCCAAACAAATAATCATAAGAGTCAATAATCATATCAATCAAAACTACGTTTTGCTGATGCGAAAAGTGAGGATTCTTGGATTTTGAAGTGGTATCAGATCCAGATGAAGCCATATCCAATTTGTAAATAAATATTACAAAAATAACGCACTGTAATCACTGTTCAAAAAATTTGGAACAATAATACAATTGTTTAGAAAAGTTGCACTTTTATAGTAGCCAAATTCTTTTCCCCCGACTACTATGACGTTTCTGACACCTTGCTTGTCACGTGTTAATAATTGTCCATACAATTCTACTGACATTTAAGTACATTAGCTTAGTCGCGGCGAGCGAGGCGTCAAATTTATTAATAATCCACCACTGCTCGCGGCGGGCTAGACGTGTCTATTCATGGGTGGATTATTAGTACATAGTGACAGCGGACACCATTTCGCCCGCGGCAAGTAACGGGCATTCAGCTCTATTTCATTGACCTTAAAAGGGCATTTAGCTCTTTTTCAAAATCCCAAACCCTATTCTGAAAAAAAAAACACCCCAAAAAATAAAAAAATATATATTTAACACTAACCCCAGAAAATCTATTCACGGTTGCTGAAGTCTGGACATCCAGGCGGAGAGAAGTTCTCATTCAGGTGGCGACATCTTCATCCATAACGGGGGCATCTTCTATCTTCATCCCTGCGGGGTGAAGTGGAGCGGCGAAGACATCCAGCACGGAGCGTCCTCTTCATACCGCCCCTGACGTACACTGAAGCTTCAATGCAAGGTAGCCGCTTCAAAATTGCATACCTTGCATTTCTATTGGCTGATTTGATTCTTCAAATTCAAATCAGCCAATAGGATGAGATTTTCTAAAATCTTATTTGCTGTTCAAAACATCAAATAGGATGAGAGCTACTAAAATACTATTTGCTTTTCAAAACATCCAATAGGATGAGAGCTACTGAAATCCTATTGGCTGTTTAGGTTAGGTTTTTTTATTTTGTGGGGAGGTTGGGTGGTGGGTTTTACTGTTGGGGGAACTTTGTTTTTACTTTTTTTACAGGTAAAAGAGCTGTTTAACTTAGGGCAATTCCCTAAAAAAGGCCCTTTCAAGGGCTATTGGTAGTTCTTTTTGTAGGCTAGGGGGTGTTTTATTTGGGGGGCTTTTTATTTTTATAGGGCTATTTGATTAGGTGTAATTGTTTTTATTTTTGATCATTTCGTTTATTATTTTTCGTAATTTAGTGTTTATTATGTTTTATAATTTTAGATTTTTCTAAGTTTTCTTGTAGTGCTAGGTTTTTTTAAATTTGTAATTTAGATTTTTTCTATTTGGTAGTATTTTTAATTTTATTAGAATAGTAATGCTAGATTAATTTATAGTTTAATGTTAGGTTTGTTTTTATTTCACAGGTATTTAAAATATAGTTATATTGTAATTTTAATTTAAAGTTAGGTGGGTTTAATAGTTTAATTTAGTGTTTTGCGATGTGTGGGGCTAGCGGTTTAGGGGTTAATAGTTTTTTTTGGTGGCGGAGATGTGGGAGTCCGGAGGTTTAGGGGTTAATAGGTTTAATTAGTTGTGGAGATGTGGAAGGCCAGAGGTTTAGGGGTTAATAACTTTATTATAGTGTCGGCGATGTCAGGGAGAGGCGGAATAGTAGTTAATCACTTTTATTAGTGTTGGCGATGTCGTGAGCGGCAGATTAGGGGTTAATAAATTTATTTAATAGCCACGATGTGGGTGGGTGGCAGATTAGGGGTTAATAGGTTTAACATAGTGTTTGAGATGCTGGAGGGTGGTGGTTTAGAGGTTAAAAGGTAGTTCATGGGTGTTAGTGTACTTTGTAACAGTTTAGTTATGAGTTTTGTTAAACATTTTTGTGGCACAAAACTCATAACCACTGCTTTCAGATGACGGTATGGATTGTGTCGGTATGGGCTGTAACGCAAGCATTTTAGCCTGCATGCACAACCTGTAATACCAGCGCTAATGAAAATCACATGCAAAAACATCACGAAAGAAACAAATTTGGGTTCAGTGTCCCTTTAAATAAAACAATGATATAATTCTTGTAAGAGACAGGACAAAATTTACAAACACATACAGGAGGGATTGAGGGCCCTATTCCCGTAGGAACTTACAATCTAGAAGGGTAGGAGGTTGAGAAACAGGAGGTGAGGACTGCAATATTGAGAAAGATGTTAATGCAGAGTTAGATGAGGAAAATGTTAGGTAAGTGAAATTAATTTATTATTGAGTTGGGTGGTAGGCTTCCCTTACCAGAAAAGTCTTCAGGGAGCATTTAAAGGAAGAAAGATTAGGGCAAAGCCTGACAGCATGAGGGAGAGTGTTCCAGAGGGTAGGTGCTGCACAACAGAAGTCCTGCAGTCTAGCATGAGAGGAGATGATAGTCGCGGATGCAAGGAGACGGTCATTGTTGGATCTTAGTGGGTGGGCTGGAGTATACTTGTTTATTAGAGAGGATAGGTAGAGGGGAGTATTGTTGGTGAGAGCTTTGTATGTAAGGGTGAGAATTTTGATATCTACCATTCAACTTTGGAATACCTTGTAAGTTGGTGACTGGCTTATACAAAATATAGCCATATTGTGTAACCTTTGGTCCCAATTTTAATATACAGTGTAAGTATAGGTGGTTTTTGCTATATTTAAAATGTTTTGATAAAGTAAAAGTATATGTGTGCCAATATTCCCTTTTGTGTAAATATTTGGTTTTGTTGGCTGCACCCCTAAGAAGTAATAAAAATAATGTTATAAGGTGTGCTAAACCATATGGATTTGTATATATATACACATACACAAATTAATCACACACTGGAAACCTCAGTGAGCACAACAGTGATTAGATCCATGCCAACAAGAGAGGGAATACCGAACAAGCCTAAGTAAATAAACATCCTTGAATCAGAGATGAGCTGTGTTTTATATCTTTCAGTGCACTTTTGAAACTGGCAGAAAACATGAGTAAACCTGCCATACTCAAAGCGGCACTCTGAACAAGGAATATTTGTTGATAAATACCTATACGAATACAATGTATGGAAACAGTTCTAGAAGTTTCTCTAAATAAGAGTTGATAAATGCAAATACAGATACAGTCTATGGAAACAATAGCTGGAAGTTTCTACACATAACGGTATCTCTTATTAAATTATTCACACTTATCCACATATTTATATTATTTGTTATCATTTTATATTAGTTTATATTATTTATATTATCTACTAATAATAATAGGTGTTAGCCCATTATTACAAGTGCTTAGTATTGCAGAAAATAGAATTCTCCATATACTGCCTCATATTAACAATTATTAAAATGTATATTAGTATATTAGAATTACATTACCCAGTATTGCAATACAATAGCTGGAGGTTTCTACACATAACAATATCTCTTATTAAATTATTCACACTTGGGGAAACATGTTATATGATGGTTTTAATGAATTCAGAATATTGACTTAATTCTATAAGAAAACTACATTTTTTTACCACACATATTTATATTATTTGTTATCATTTTATATTAGTCCATATTATTTATATTATCTACTAATAATAACAGGTGTTAGTCCATTATTACAAGTGCTTAGCATTGCAGAAAATAGAATTCTTCATATACTGCCTCATATTAACAATTATTAAAATGTATCTTACAATTACATTACCCAGTATTGCAATACAATAATTGTCAATGGTTCTATATGTCATATTCAGAATTGAAAACCAATGGAATGCAAGTATGCAACTAAAAAAACAAAAAGGTTTGCTAAACCTATCATATGCAACCCCCTATTTCTAAATTAAAGGTTCATGAGAAACCTATCAGAGGTAGGGGAGCTATATATTACTTTATTATTTCTGTATTTCATTTTAGTGTTAAGTGTATGCATAATTGTACAGGTCTGTTATTTATATTTCATTGCTTGTGTACATCCAGTAAGAAATTATGTGTATGCTATTTGATGACCTATGTACCCATGTGCCTGCACGCATTTGTTTTATATTGTCATGTTTGTTTTCTAATGTAAAAATATATTTTTTTAAATCTAAAAGGTTTCCGGCTTGCTTAATAGCCTTGTCCTGTCTCCTCCATGAAGCCACCTAAAGGATGTTGTATACTTATAATGTTGTTGTATAAAGTGTTCTGCTAATGCAGAGTATTCTCTATCCCCATGATGCTACTCAGATGTTCACGTATCCAAGTACGGACATCCTCTGTCATCATACCCATTTTACAGCTTTCATAAATAATTAGGTAAACAACATAGGTAGTCGTACAGTTAATACAATGGGCTCCATTTATCAAGCTGCGCATGCGGCTTCCCAACCTGTATGCCATCTCTTTGCTGGTGGATTAAAATCACGCCAGACACATTCCCCCAGGGTGATTGACAGCCCCTACTTGCACACCATTTGGCTAGCGTGAGCAGGGGGCAACATTGCACAAGCAGAACCTGTAATCTGGGATGGAAAAGTTCATGGAAGTGAACCTTGTCCGTCCAATCTTTGATAAATGGGGCTCAATGTTTGGTCTCAAAATGTTGTCCTTTAGCAAACTATTATTATTATTATTATTATTATTATTATTATATAAAAGGTACTTGATAAAGTCACAAGCTCTGCAACAAGTACTGTTAACGTTATATCTCACAGCGCTCAAACAATGTTCCTACTGGCTCCTGGGTTAAAGGGTACCTAGGTAGCCCTAAATGTGAGTAGTTACTATATAAAAAGACCTAGGAGCGCCTAATAAAGGCCAAGGAAATATAGCAAACAAAAAATAGCTACGTCAAAGCCACAAGAGTTATTAACATTATGGTAAATGATAGAAATGGAAAGTAACTCTGTGAAGTTCACAATAAGTGAAAGAAGCTCTATTTAATTCTCATAAAAAAGGTAAAAATAAATTGCATATATATGACAGATAATGTTAAAAACATGGATCCATGGTACAGTAAAATCAGAAACAGTGTAATGGTTAATAGTTCATCTGGTTGGAGAAGTAACAATTCCTGCGAACAATGTGAAGTGTCCAAATATCAGTGAAAAATATCAATGAAAAAAATCCAAAAATGTTAAAAATCCGTAAAAATCAAACTGTGATAAAAGTGATAAAAAAGAAAAAACAAGTAAAAACGTGAAAAAAATGTGAAATATATATCCCAATTGAGAAAAAAAACTAGTGTCTATAATAATCCTCCTGGTGAGTGTATCCTCAGTTTGTAGATACGAGGTGTTTATGTGGTATAAGGTGAAAAAATATCCAGTAAATACCTTGGACTCAATCCCTTAATAAAACCTGTAAAAGAAATATAACAGTGCAATAATGCTAACAATTTAACAAGTGTATGAGAAAAGTGCTCACCAATTTCTTCCAACGCGTTTCGGCCCTACTCTGGGCCTTTTTCAAGACTACCTTGATAGTCTTGAAAAAGGCCCAGAGTAGGGCCGAAACGCGTTGGAAGAATTTGATGAGCACTTTTCTCATACACTTGTTAAATTGTTAGCATTATTGCACTATGTTATATTTCTTTTACAGGTTTTATTAAGGGATTGAGTCCAAGGTATTTACTGGATATTTTTTCACCTTATACCACATAAACACCTCGTATCTACAAACTGAGGATACACTCACCAGGAGGATTATTATAGACACTAGTTTTTTTTCTCAATTGGGATATATATTTTACATTTTTTTCACGTTTTTACTTGTTTTTTCTTTTTTATCACTGTTATCACAGTTTGATTTTTACGAATTTTTAACATTTTTGGATTTTTTTCATTGATATTTTTCACTGATATTTGGACACTTCACATTGTTCGCAGGAATTGTTACTTCTCCAACCAGATGAACTATTAACCATTACACTGTTTCTGATTTTACTGTACCATGGATCCATGATTTTAACATTATCTGTCATATATATGCAATTTATTTTTACCTTTTTAACCTTAATGTACACGTAAATCAAACCCAAGAGCTACTGTAGGTTTGCTCACACTAGCTAATTTAATATGGGAAACCATGTTCCCTATGGTCATATTTCTTTACTGTATATGAAAATCGTCATCCTTCATTTTTGTTATAATCTGACAGTAATATTGGGAAAATGTTTTCTTATTATTTTACAGATTTGATTAAATAAATTTTTTTAACCTTGTGACTAAATTAACCGGATTGCCAATTTTCAAAGCTCTTCAATTTACTGATGTATGTATCCAATAATGAATCCCTTGGGATGTCCTCAATTTCTCGTCTTATCTTTTTTTTTATGATGTATGCACAGTGTAGCGCCCTTTCTGATAGCTCTACATTTTCTAATTTTCCAGTTTTACCTGTATTCCACTTACACCTCCATGCTTCTTCAAGAAGAGGAATACAACAGTAACTCAAACATACTAATTATAGATTTAATATTAACTATGAATAACTTTGAATAACAATGGTTTGAACAGGCCCAGATTACAGGGTTATATATTAAACACCAGACATGCTTGCCCGGTCACAGGAAAAGAAAGAAAAAAAAAAGAAAAAAGGGGGAGAGGTAAAGAGAGGGAAGGGGATGGGCAATTCTCCCTGCAGCATCTATCTCACAACTGCCCATCAGGACAGAATCAATTCCTTTTTACAGAAGTGCCCCTGCTATCTTGGATTGTCCCCTTTCTATATCTGCAAAGCATCTCATAGTTATCCAGTTTTGAAATTTGTGAGTAATGATATCTTTCCAATTGTAGGATATTCTGAACACTTTGCTTCCAGTCTGTCAATGTGGGGATCTATGCTGACTTCCATCTAAGTGGAATCAGGTTTTTGGCACCAGCCAACATCAACATTAATAGTGTCTTTTTAATTGGGTTTGTGATATTAAATGGGAAATGGAAAAGAAGGGTCTCTGTAGCTTTTGGAATGTCTATCTCCAGGATTCCCCACATCTCCCCCCACACTGAGGTCCAAAAGTTCTGCAGAAATGGGCAATCCCACCATATGTGTAGCATTGTACCATGTCCCCCGCACCCCCTCCAGCACCTATTTGATGTGTGTGGGTAAATTGCCTTGAGATGGGACAGTGTGAGGTACCATCTACTCATCATTTTGTATTGGGATTCCTGCATGCGCGCTGATACCGAAATGGCTTTAACGGCCCAGAACATCTATTGCCATTCTGCCACTGTGAGTTCAGTCTCCAGTTCCTTGTGCCACATTGTGGAATAGGCAGGGAGGGTGTCATCCTCTGGCTGGAGGAGAATGGAATACAGTTTAGAACATAAATGTCTAGGGGTGGTCCGGAGGAAACATACGCCTAGATTTAGAGTTCTGCGTTAGCCGTCAAAACCAGCGTTAGGGGCTCCTAATGCTGGTTTTGGGCTACCGCTGGTATTTAGAGTCATGTAGGTAAAGGTCAAACGCTCACTTTGCAGCCGCGACTTTTCCATACCGCAGATCCCACTACGCCATTTGCGTATCCTATCTTTTCAATGGGATCTTCCTAACGCCGGTATTTAGAGTCTTGGCTGAAGTGAGCCTTAATTCCTATTGGCTGATAGAATCCTATCAGCCAATCGAAATTCGAGGGACGCCATCTTGGATGACGTTCCTTAAAGGAACCGTCATTCGTCGGGAAGTCGTCGGCCAGGATGGATGTTCCGCGTCGGCGGGATGAAGATGGAGCCGGAAGAAAGAAGAATGAAGATGCCGCTTGAAAGAAGACTTCAGTCGGATGATGGACCTCTTCAGCCCCCGCTTGGATCAAGACTTCAGCCGGATGATGGACCTCTTCAGCCCCCGCTTGGATCAAGACTTCAGCCGGATGATGGACCTCTTCAACCCCCGCTTGGGCTTGGATGAAGACATCGGACCCTCTTCTGGACGGATCGGTGATACCCGGCATGGTGAAGATAAGGTAGGGGGATCTTCAGAAGCTTAGTGTTAGGTTTATTTAAGGGGGGTTTGGGTTAGATTAGAGGTATGTGGGTGGTGGGTTGTAATGTTGGGGGGGTATTGTATGTTTTTTTTTACAGGCAAAAGAGCAGAATTCTTCTGGGACATGCCCCGCAAAAGGCCCTTTTAAGGGCTGGTAAGGTAAAAGAGCTTTTCAATTTTTATTTTAGAATAGGGTAGGGCATTTTTTTATTTTGGGGGGCTTTGTTATTTTATTAGGGGGCTTAGAGTAGGTGTAATTAGCTTAAAATTGTTGTAATATTTTTATAATGTTTGTAAATTATTATTTTTTTTTTGTAGCTTAGTTCTTTTTTTATTTTTTGTACTTTAGTTAGTTTATTTAATTGTATTTATTTGTAGGTATTTTATTTAATTTATTGATAGTGTAGTGTTAGGTTTAATTGTAACTTAGGTTAGGATTTATTTTACAGGTAATTTTTGTAATTTTTTTAACTAGGTAGCTATTAAATAGTTATTAACTATTTAATAGCTATTGTACCTGGTTAAAATAAATACAAAGTTGCCTATAAAATAAATATAAATCCTAAAATAGCTACAATATAATTATTATTAATATTGTAGCTATATTAGGGTATATTTTACAGGTAAGTATTTAGCTTTAAATAGGAATAATTTATTTAATAAGAAATAATTTATTTCGTTAGATAAAAATTATATTTAACTTAGGGGGGTGTTAGTGTTAGGGTTAGACTTAGCTTTAGGGGTTAATACATTTATTAGAGTAGCGGCGGGTCCGGTCGGCAGATTAGGGGTTAATACTTGAAGTTAGGTGTCGGTGATGTTAGGGAGGGCAGATTAGGGGTTAATACTATTTATTATAGGGTTTTTGAGGTGGGAGTGAGGCGGATTAGGGGTTAATAACTTTATTATAGTAGCGGTGAGGTCCGGTTGGCAGATTAGGGGTTAATAATTGTAGGTAGGTGGCGGCGACGTTGGGGGCGGCAGATTAGGGTTTAATAAATATAATATAGGGGTCGGCGGTGTTAGGGGCAGCAGATTAGGGGTACATAGGGATAACGTAGGTTGCAGCGGTGTACGGAGCGGCAGATTAGGGGTTAATAATAATATGCAGGGGTCAGCGATAGCGGGGGCAGCAGATTAGGAGTTAATAAGTGTAAGGTTAGGGGTGTTTAGACTCGGGGTACATGTTAGGGTGTTAGGTGAAGACTTAGGAAGTGTTTCCCCATAGGAAACAATGGGGCTGCGTTAGGAGCTGAACGCTGCTTTTTTGCAGGTGTTAGGTTTTTTTTCAGCTCAAATGGCCCAATTGTTTCCTATGGGGGAATCGTGCACGAGCACGTTTTTGAAGCTGGCTGCCTTCATAAGCATCGCTGGTATTTAGAGTTGCAGTTGCGGTAAATTATGCTCTACGCTCCCTTTTTGGAGCCTAACGCAGCCCTTCTGTGAACTATTTAAAAGGTGCGGGGGAAAAAAAGCACGCGTAGCTAACGCACCCCTTTGGCCGCAGAACTCTAAATCTAGGCGATAGTGTTTTTCGAAAGGTGTAGGCTCCGTCAGCATTAAATGTTTATATTTGTGTGTGGTAATGTAGTGTCCACGCTGTAAATATACAAACCAGGGGATTGGGAAATCAGGGAACTAAAGCATAATCTCCTCTCGTGTTTTAATTCTCCCATGCGTGATGAAGCAACCTATGTGATTATTGATACATGAGGTTTGAGCTAATGTTGTTTTAGTTTGCAACGGCAGCTCCCCATTGCCATACACCACTGTCAGGGGGGAGTATATGGCGATATATATGAGTCAGTCCATGTGGTTTTGTCCCATTCAGTGAATAGTTAATCTAATAGAGGAAAATGCTGGACCTTCATGAGTCTACCTTTTTTATTCAAACCAAGCAATAGACCAGGCAGGACTCAAGGCACTTTAGATCAAAACAGATTCAGCTTTATTGGAAACTTTTAAAATCCATCATAACAGAGCATGACAGCTCCCAGACCAAAGTGTTTTACGCGTTTCGGCTCAGTAAGCCTTACTCATAGACATACTCATGACCCAGAACAACTGGCTTAAATAGCCAGTGTCCAGGGTCATGAGCTAGTAGCAGCTGTCAATAATTAATAAACATAACATTAGGACATAGAATGGATATTGAGGGTTAAGTGTACAGGACAATAGTATCAAGTAAGTATGTTAAGCCAATCAGGACAAAGGAAATATTATTAGTAATAAGCGACAGAGAGTATGGTAAAATTGCACTACCAAATGTAATCACTAACCTGTGCTGTCACATAAATGGATACTTGTGCAGAGGCTTAGTTATACTCGGATCTTGACTGTCCTATTTTATTGTACTGCAAAGTAGTGTCCTATTTTATCGTACTGCAAAGTAGTGTGAACCCAAAAGAATGGGGAATTTACATATATATATATATATATATATATATATATATATATATATATATATATATATATATAAAATAAATGGCAACATAAATAATGTTGAAGTATAGGCCATAACATTTGGAAACCCCTCAAGTAAAAGGAAGTATTGACAAGAAACCCCTTTCTGAATAAGCATTGGCAAAACAGTTATTTTCAAGACAAACATTATCAGACATTTTCAGACATTTGCAGAATAGACAAAAGTAATAGGATCAAGACATACATATCTCTTAAATCAATGTCAAAAGAGAAAGATCACATCATAATTTATATTAATAATGAAATATCACAACTACTGCACTCTGAGTATAAATACGTGTATGTACACAAAATTACTATTAGTGCTTATTTAGGATAGAAATATAGTGAAAATGTGTGTATACCATTTTGTCTCATATTGATATGGTGTCTTAGTATCTTAGACTGTCAAGTGTAAAAAATAGAGGACTAGTCTGTAACATAAGCTATTGTTTTTCTCGCTGCCAAAAGTTAATTATGTCACCATCAATGTTAAAGCCATATGGCCTTCTGGTTTTCAATTGAAAGATCCAGAAGGGTTCACGGTACAAAAGTATACTCGTAGTATCTCCCCCTCACTCTGGAGTCCTAACTTGTTCAATGATCTGCCAGGAGAAATTATTTACATTTTTCCCATGTACATTGATAAAGTGTCTCGCCAGATCAGACACCTCTGCACCATTATCAATATTATTAAGGTGTTCCCTTATGCGTGTGCGGGCCTGTCTGGTGGAGCACCCTACATATTGTCTATTGCACTGAGTGCAATCCACCAGATAGACCACATTTGAGGAACGACAATGTGTACAGTTTGATAGGTTATACACTCTTTGAGTGACCTTCGATTGGAAATGCTTGGTTACTCTCGTATGGCCACAAGCAATGCACTTTTCAAAGAGACATTTATAATGGCCCTTAACGCTAAGCCAGCTACTCGTGGTAGCTGTTTATTTCCTTAGCATGCTTGGAGACAGCATGTTAGCCAATGTACAGCCCCTTCGTGCTGAAAACTTACAACCTCTACTGACATACTCTTTGAGAGTGTCTTCTGCTGTAAAAATAGGGAGATGTTTATTTATTATGTCACAAATTTGTTTGTATTGTGAACTATAGGATGTAACAAAAAGTGGTTGTGACCTATCAGAGCTGGTAATATGTTGTTTACTCGTATTTTGGACTAGTATACTGCTTCTGTCCATTCTAGTTACCTCTGTAAGGGCCCTATTGACAGTTTTTGCTGAATAGCCTCTCTCAAAAAGTTGAGACTTCAAGATCTCACTTTCTCTCAAAAAGTCTGTTTCATAAGTGCAATTGCGTTTAATACGCATAAATTGCCCTTTGGCAACACCAAAACATGTGTGTTTTGGATGATTGCTACGTGCATGTAACAATGTATTGGATGTTATTGGCTTCCTATAAAGACTTGTTGTCACCTGGCCAAGTTCAATACTACCAGTAAGTGTAAGATCTAAATATGGAATCTGTTCTACTTCATGTTGGAAAGTAAACTGCAGGTTAAGATCATTTTGGTTAATGTACTGGACAAAATCTCTCATCCGTTGTCCAGTGCCTGTCCAAACAATCAGAAGGTCGTCTATGTACCTTTTGTATATTTTAATACAATCCTTGAAGGGGTTACTGTCTGCGTAGACGTGGGACCGCTCCCACCACGCCATGAAAATGTTGGCGTATGATGGGGCGAACTTAGCCCCCATGGCGGTCCCACGTCTCTGCAAAAAGAACTCCCCCTCAAATTTGAAATAATTATGACTCAGGAGAAAATCCAGAACCCTCATAATATATCTGATCAATGAGGCATCATAATTACTCTGATTTTTGAGAAAATATTCCACTGTCAGTAGGCCATCCTGGTGGGGTATGGTCGAATAAAGGCCCACCACATCTATGGTGAGCCATGAGCAGTTGCTATCCCAGTTGACCTGAGTTAGATAATTTAAGAGGTGTTTGGAATCTTTGAGGTAGGATGGGACGGGATCTGAAGGACAAGAGGCTGGAGGAGGGACTCAACCCAACTAGAAAGTCGCTCAAAAAGAGACCCAATTCCGGAGACTATCGGTCTTCCTTTCACCGCTACCTTTTTTATTCGCCCATAAAAGGGAGGCAAGGTCTCCCAGTACCGCCCTGTCCAATTAGATCCAGTTTTTTTTGGGTGTCACCCTGGAACCACTCCACCACCCTTTGCAAGAGAATAGCTCTTCTATATAGGCCAAATTAGGAAGTCCCAACCCGCCCTTATCCCGTGGGAGATACATAGTCTTTCTATTTACTCTAGGTTTAATTCCCTTCCAGATGAACTCCTCAATCAGATGCTGCAATGAGGGGAGTAATGAACTCGGGAGTGGGATAGGTATTGTTTGTAAAAAATACAGTATCCTTGGGAGAACATTCATGTTGACTACATTGATTCTTCCCAACAAGGAGATTGTTTTGTGCCTCCAGGCCAAGAAGTCTGCCATTATTTCTTTTTTAAGAGATGCATAGTTTGCATCAAAGATGTCTGACACAGAAGCTGATATATGTATTCCAAGGTATTTTAGAAATTTGTTTTGTAGCACAAACGGACTTTGCTCTCCAAGCCAGGCCAAGGTGCTGGCTGACAAGGAAATGCCCAGTAGTTCCGATTTGGTATCATTAAGATGGAAATGTGAGACCTTCCCGTATTCACTAAATTCATGCATTAGGGCCGGGATCGAACCCTCCACGTCAGTAAGTGTAAACAGTAGGTTGTCTGCATACAATGTTATTTTATTACCTTTAGCTGTAACTGGTATTCCTTTAATTTAGTGATTGTCTCTAATGTTACTTGCCAGAGTCTCAATTGATATAGCAAAAAGCAAGGGGGACAGCGGACACCCCTGTCTGGTCCCGTTAGTAATGCAAAGGGTGTCTGATAGAATATTGTTTACCTTGATTTTCGCATTTGGGTTAGAATATAAAGCAAAAAACATTTTGATAAATCTTTCCCCGAATCTCATTTTTTCTAGGGTGCCCTTATGAAATGGCCAGTTCACCTGTCAAATGCTTTTTCAGCGTTGATGGAAAGCAGAGCGATCGGCACCCCATTCGTTTTGGAATATGTAATTAGCTGTAAGACCTTGAGGGTGTTATCCCTCGCCTCCCTCCCTGGGACAAACCAAACCTGGTCCGGCAGGATCAGGTCCGGTAGATATTTGTTAACTCTGTTAGCTAGGGCCTTTGCCAATATTTTAACGTCCGTGTTTAGTAGTGAAATTGGCTGGAAGCTTTGTGGTCTGTCTGCTGGTTTCCCTGGTTTAGGGATTACCGTTATGTATGCTGTCAACATAGTCACTAGCAAGGTTCCTCTGTCTGGTAACTCATTAAAGAGATTCTGTAAATGTTGTAGAAGGGCAGGTAAGAAGGTTTTATAGTACTAAGCCCCTAACCTGTCAGGTCCAGGGCTTTTCACATTGGGCAGGTCTTCCAGAGCAATCCTCAACTCCTCCTGTGTAAGCGACAATTCAAGAGAATATGTCGCCTTTTGCTCTAGTGTTCATAGTCATGTGTTTTTTAAAAACTCCTGTGCCTCATCCTGCCTATAGGCCTTCTCAGGAGAGAGTTTGATCTGGCTTGATTTAAGGTTATACAGTTTTTCATAATAAACGCGAAAAGTCTATGCAATTTTGGGACTGTCTTTATGTGGTTTACCCTCCCCATCTTTAATTGTATATACATATGACTTCAGCTGTGAGCGCTTAAGCGTTCTAGCCAACAGTTTACCTGCTTTATCACCCCCTCATATTTTTTTTGTCTTAACAGTAATGCTTTATGTTGGTTCTCTTCCTGTAAGAGCGTTTTAAAGTCTATCCTGGCCACGGGTAGCCTCAATGTCAGTGTTCAGGGGATTTTTTTTTATGCTGTTCCTCAAGTGACATTATTTTTTGAAGAATACTGTTGTACCTCTCCCTGCATTGTCTTGTTAATCTGGCTTTATGTTTAATTAGGTGACCCCTAGCAACACTCTTGTGTGCCTCCCAAATAGTAGGTAGATGGATGTTGTCCGTCATGTTTAGGTCAAAGTACTCCTTCAGTGTGCCTGCCATTTCCTCCTGCACCAACATGTTGTCTAGGAGTGTGTCTTCTAGCCGCCACATATACGGGGAGGCCGGTGTGTCAGGCCAGGTCATTTCGGCCACAACTGGGACATGGTCCGACCACGTGATGGATGTTATGTCACTGCGGTTTATGTATGCAATGCCCTGTGAGTCCATGAAGAAATAGTCTATACGTGAATATTTCTTGTGCGGGGTTTGAATATTAGGTGTAGTCTGTATCTTTTGGATGCATAGTGCGCCAAATGTCATGCAGTAATAAGTTTTTGAGAATGATATTGATCTGCTTCAGGATGTGATGCCAAACACTTGATACACCAGTAGAGGTCTCTAGTTTTGGATTTAGCAGAGCATTGAAATTACCTCCTATGAATAACACCCCTTTTGTTAATTCCAGTAATCTATTCGTGAGGGCTCTGAAAAAGGTGTGTTGGGCTGTGCTTGGCTGTGTTAGGTGCATAGACATTAGCTAATGTTATTGGTCTGCCGTGTAACCATCCCACCACAATGATTGATCTACCCTCCCAATCCCTCTCTATTGTTTGGGGCTGGAACGGAATCCTATGGTGTATAAGTATTCCTACCCCATTTTGTTTTCCCGGAACAGATGAGAAAAAAGCAGTGGGGTACTTCTGATTTGGGTTCCTTATTTGGGTTCCTTATTTCTCGTAAAATGTGGTTCTTGAAGGAAGACCTAGAAACAATGGATCGCTTCCCAGGGCTATTCAGCCCTTTTACATTAACTGTGACTATTTTCAGAGGATGGATACTCTGCCTCTGCTGCTGTGGGGGAGTCATTGCGGAGTGGAGAGGTAGAGGACAATTAGAGGGAGGGGAGCAGGTGAGGGAAGAATGAAGAGGAGGGGAAGAAGAGAGAGAGAGAGGAGAAAAAAAAGTATTTGAGAACAGTCGTGCGCGAGAGTCAAATCAAAACAAGAGAACTCTACTTAAAGTGAGTCCCTGAATATCTTACCAGGAAAGTGTTTATCATTCTAACAAATAGCAAAAGGCCTCAGTAACAATAGCTCAATATTGGCAACAGGCCAGTATATCACAAATTTCCGTTTAAGTCTACAACTAGGGGTATATGGCTTTAACAGGCCCAATTGAGTACATACATGTAAGACTGTACTTTTTAGTGAGTTTAAACTGTGTGCAAACATTTTTCAAGTTTATAATCATCAGCAATACAATGTGACATAATACAAAAGAGAACATAAGTGCAATATGTGGACATTATATGGACATTGGTAATAAGGAAAATAAAATGGGAATAAAATAAGTATATAAAAAAAAATTCTTATAACATCCTTAATAAAACATTATATAAACTTTGTAAGAGCTTTACATGAACCAAGGGGATATTAGGGGTAATAAAGTGTGTGGAGGAGTTCAGGGACTTCCCCACAATACTGCTGTCTTCTAATATGTATAGAGTAATAGTGTCAACCCCCTTAGGAGTGACTAAAGTCTACAGACCTGAGTCCAGTTCAAGTTCCTAAAGGTGCAGGCCTCAGCCATCTGAAGATTTACTGCCTTTACAGGTATTTGGAATAGTATCCATTGGAATGGTCTGCCGGCAGCATCAGGTTTGCTGTATGTTTTTTCCTCTAGGTGCAGCGGAAGGCTGCTCTCTTTCTGGGTTTGGGGTGGGTATACCCAGGGTGGTGCAGAATGACTCCAAGTCTTCCAGAGATCTGTATAATGCTGTTGTATCTCATTTTGAAGCAACTATACATGTAGGCAACCCCCACCTGTATTGGATCTTTTTGTCTTGTAGTGTGGTGGTAAGAAACCGTAGCTCCAGTCTTTTCTGGAGAGTTGTCGCGCTCAAGTCTGAGAAGACCTGCAAAGGTATACCTGCATGCTGAATTGGGTGTTTGTTTCTGCTGTTCCGGAGTATTTCCTCCTTGTCTTTGTAATTTAGCAACCGGAGGACGACATCCCTGGACGGGGCTTTTAAGGAAGGTTTCGGGAGGAGGGCTCTGTGAGCCCTTTCAATAACAATTTCAGGCACCATCAGCGTTCCTTTTAACATCTTAAATAGGTCCTGTAGATACCCTTGTAGTGCATTGGGGCTAATTGACTCTGGGATGCCCCTAATGTGCAAGTTATTCCACCGGCTGCAGTTATCTAGGTCCTCTATACATTCCCAGAGGTTCTGTATCATGTTTGTGTTTTGTTGTGTTGGAGATGTGTCATCTTTCATCTTCTCTTGTAGGGAGCTGTGATTTTGCTCCACGTTAGTGTCTCTCTGTGTGACAGATCCTTAAAATCTCTCTTTAGCTCACTAAACAAGTTCTTGATTTCAGAAACTATTTCTTTAATATCCTCCTTAGAGGAGAGGGATTTCAAATCATCTTTCGTGACATACTGAGAGAGGATTTCTGAGGGTGATGTAGTATGGACAGTGTCATCTAGCCTGGCGTGTGATTGCATGTGGTTTTCTGCCACCAGTTGCGGCTCCACTTCCTTCAGATAGTGGCTCATATTTCTGGTCTTAGCCCCTTTATCAGGGACGTTTGGCTTCTTTTGTGCCATTTCAGTATATCTGGCAAATATGTGGAAGTACTGTTTATATACTGACAGTTTCTTGCCAAATTGCCTTACACAGTGGTTAATAATTGCCTTTGTATAGCCGAAAAGGCTGAGGAGATAGTGATGGCCCCCTTCCTTCTTTCTTCCTCTTTTGTCTTTACTCCTAAGGTTTATACCCCTTGAGTGGAGGAATAAGTAATGTTTGCCCCCGTATTGAAATTTCTAGGAGGCTACTGCAGTTATGAGTCTCTGTTTATATATAGATGTGTCACTTGCAGCCTAGTATCCTGCCATATTTAGCCCCCTGTCCGAAGCGTGTCTGGGCTGTTGTCACTGAGTGCCCAGTATGTGTATAATCCGTAGTGTATATCAGCCACCCACTTGTTGAGGAATCTGCCCGATCTTGCCTGTCCCGCAGTCTTACCATTCTCTTATGATGTGTGTGGTCCAGTGGACACCTGGGATGTCGCCGGCAGTGGGAAGTTGATGAGGCTGTCAGGCCATCAACCTGCTCTCAGGTACGTGCCCTCCAGCGGTTCCTTGCTCCAGATCTGGGATAGTTATATGAGGCTGCAGTAGGGTAATGCACCCTTATCCATAAAGTCTTCTTTTCTGTTTCCTCGATGTTCCATGTGCTCACTCACCACAGGCTGAGGCCCACTCCAGTCACCTTGTGCTGTTGAGCTGTTAACTGTCGTCTGCAACTTCGTATCTAACAGCTTGTAATGTTCCCCTCGGTTCCGGTGACTTACAAGTTAAGATCTAGGACTCAGGGGTTGTGTCTGAGCCGCAGTCATGGCAAGACGCAACACAAGAGAGCTCTGCTGGATATCAGCTTAATCTACCGAATATCTCACTTCTAATCTCAAATTGTTTGCAAAAAAATTGTGCACATTTATTGACCAGTGTCGCTGGATAACAGAAATTCCGAAAACTGCTGATCTATTTCATTTTAAGGATCCTAACCACACTACCAGAGCTTGTCGGCTGCGGCCTTACATCATTCACCATATTAATCCCCCCCCCCCCCGTTTGCAAGGAAGCCGGGTAAAGCGTGTAGCAAACTATAACTAATCCTGGCTAGATTTCTATATTCCCATAGTGAGTGAAGCACCTTTCCAGTGGTCAGTGAACTTTAAAGTGTCCCATGCAACTGTTGGCAGACATGATGGAGTCGCAGTTTGATTCCCTTGTGAGAATATTTAAAGATGGGGGCAGCGATATACTAGGAGAAGAGGGATCCTGTATCCCAGCAGATGCTTCCACTACTGCGTGTCTGAGAAAAGAGCAAGACAGACCCTTCATTGCCATTGCTGGGGAGCTGGCTGCACTAGACAGACAGTGTGATTGTACTCCAGCACCGGCCCGGGAGGAGACACGTGCAGGGAACTTTTCAAAGATAAGTGATCACCCCAACTATGTGGAAGTTTTGGAGACACTGACCCATGGTACCCTGACGAGGCGGCCGATCTTTGGGGGACTCCGGGCTCAGACTGCATGCGAGTGTCAACCTGTAATTAGTGCACGACTAGACAAGGTTCCTACTGCATCTGGCTGTTAACCGGACTTTATAGGCTGTGGAGAGTTTACTGGAGAAGCTGGTTTCATTTTACATGCGGACAGCATTAAGCTCTCATTTGGAAATGGCTATGCACCTGTCTTGAATATCGACTGCATCACTCAGCCCGTAAGCATTGAACCTGGTACATTTACAGACTGAATAGATACCAACCATACTTCCTTCTCAAATCACGATGGCAGTCGTTCATATAAATGTAAATATAGGTGTACCTGCCATACTAACTATGTGGTATATCAATTAGTCTGTAAACATGGCAAAATCTATGTAGGAAGAACAAAGAGAAAAATCAAGTATAGACTCAGGGAGCACATTAGGAACATAGAATCAGGCTTTGAAAACCACAGTGTATCCTATCATTTCAAGGTTTGTCATAATCAAAACCCTATGGATCTTAGTATTAAAATTATTGAATGGGTGGCTCCAGATAAATGGGACACCAACATGCTGCTTAAACTAAGACAAAGAGAAACCTTTTGGATAAAAACTTTGGATTGCTTGGAACCCAAAGGGTTAAATATTGAATTAGATATCCAAGCTTTTTTATGAACTGATTTTATTCCCCCTTATGGTATTTTATTAACTCATCACATATGTGTTAATTTTAACAAATGCAGTTTTTTGGGGTTTTAAGTGAATATTTTATATATCAATTGTATTAGTATATTGACTGTATAAGTATTCTATGATATATGAATTTTAATCTTGATTATTTATTTATATGTATTTTGGTGTATACAATATTTTTTATCACATGTATTTTTGTTTTACATATATGGCATTTATTTGTTTTATACATTGCAAACTCAGTTTAGTGCTATGCTCTTTATATTCCAATATATTGGCAATATGCATATAATAAATTACACTATTGGGGGTGGTATTAAACCCTTTGTATATAAGGTACCAGTATTCTTGACAAGGTCCCGTCGATCGGGACGAAACATGTAGAAGTTGGAAGTTTGCAAACATCTTTTTGGCCCTACGAGGAAGCCGTAGCCCTTCAGCACACGCAAGGACCCACTGGCAATGTCGAAGAACGTCATCACCCCGCTACTGCAGAGCGGGTTTGTTTAGCTCATCGCTGGAGTAACCCATGTAGCGTGAGTGTCCGGATAAGATACACATTCATTGGGTCCTTACTGGCTAAACCGGAGGCTGCACAAAGTCAAGGGCACGGATCTGACG